>NC_056725.1:1379629330-1379696830 GCF_019279795.1 Protopterus annectens | reverse complement strand
GACTGCAGCAATGTGGATCTTGAACATCTACATTTATGGTAGGTACAAAACTGTACTATGTTCTTCATCTCACATTGCTGCAGTCCTGACACTTGGGTAGAATCCCAAAGCAGAGGTAAGGGAGAATGGCAAATCACAAAGAAGCAGGAGCTGACAACATGCCCTGTAAAATAGCAGTGGCAAAACCAGCCCTAGATTTAGAGTAGAGAGGAAGGTGGTAATGCTTAGAGAAGGTATGCACTGAACTCCAAGTAGCTGCCTCCAAAATATCCTTAGTTGCCACCCCTTAGAAATGCTGTTGAAGTGGCAGTAGCCCTAGTGGAATGAGGCCTAATCCCAGCTGGAATCTCCTTGCCATGATGGGAGTAACAGAAAGTAATGCAAAACCCAATCCACTTAGAAATAGTTTGTTTTGACACAGGCTTACCCTGAGAACTCAAAGCAAAAGAAACAAACAACTGCTGAGACTGCCTAAAATCCTTAGTCCTGCTTAAATAATAACGTAATTGCCTGTGTACATCTAAAGTGTGCAAAATCTTTTCCCCTTATTTCGGGGATTTGCATAAAAGGTAGGCAAATGAATAGTTTGGTTTAAAGCCACACTAGAAACCACTTTAGGCATAAAGGAAGGATTAGTGCGTAAGATACCCTATCCTTATGAAAAATCAGGAAAGGCTCAACCGCCATAAGGGCCTGCAATTCAGACACCCTTCTTGCAGAGGTAATGGCTAACAAAAAAGCAGTCTTCCATGACAAATATTTCAATTCAGCAGTAGCTGCAGGCTCAAAAGGTTGTAGAGTGAGTTTCTCCAACACAAAATTGAGGTCCCAAGTAGGAGTAGGAGCTCTATTGGGGTCTTATATTCTTTGCCCCTCTAAGAAATTGCTTGAACAAAGGATGAGAAAACAACGGTGGGTCACAATCATAGTGAGCTAAAATTGCTGCAGCATGAATCTTAATGGAAGAGAAAGACAAACCTTTGTCCAATAACTCAGTAAGATATTGAAGAGCCACACTCAAATTTGGCTCAGAAACATCCAAATCCTTTGCTGCACACCAAAATAAAAATCTCTTCCATTTTCCTGCGTACACTTTCCTTGTACTAGGTCTTCTGGCTTCCATAATCACATTCAAAACTTGTTGAGGAAGCTGAGACCTGCTATGGTTCAAAACAGAATATGCCAGGCTGTTAGATGAAGAGAGTGAAGCTTGACATTGAGTAGATGCCGTCCTTCTGAGACAATAGGTGTGGAATCAAAGGTAAGGGCCATGGAGGCTTCTTTACCAGACTCCTCAGCAATGGGTACCAGTGCTGCCGAGGCCAATCTGGAGCTATTAAAATCATCCTTGGCTTGTCTTGTCTGACCTTTAGGAGTACCTTTGGGAGGAGAGGCAGAGGTGGAAAGGCATACACATGAAGATTTTTCCAACTGAAAGAAAGAGCATCCACTTTCCAGGCTGTGTGATGAAACCTTTGTGCAAAACTTTGGCAGCTGGTGGTTTAGTGGAGAAGCGAACAGATCTATGTCTGGAGTTCCCCATGACACTGTCAATGTCTGAAATACATGAAGATCCAGTTTCCACTCGTGGGGATCCATGATTTGCCTGCTTAACACATCTGCTAAGGAGTTCTGTGCTCCTGGCAGAAACCTTGCTTGAAGATTCAGTTGCAAGCTTAATGCAGTCTCCCACAAAATCATTGCTTGCCTGCATAGAGGATAAGAATGTGTTCCCCTTGTTTGTTGATGTACCACATGACAGTTGTGTTGTCTGTTAGAATCAACACCTGCCCTGGAAGAAGTAAATCCTTGAAAGCCAGTAATGCAAACTGGACTGCTAACATCTCCTTCATGTTGATATGTAGATGCTGCAGTCTGGCAGGCCACTTGTCTTGTATCCACTTTCCATTCAGATGAGCTCCCCAAGCTGTGTCTGAGGCATCTGTCGTTAGAATCTGACTCGCCTCTGGCGGGTCACAGAGAGTCCCTTGTTTAGGTGACATTCCTGAGCCCACCACAAAAATTCCTTTTGAATGCAAGGTATTATTTGAATGACAGTGTCCAAATCCTGGCAGTGCTGTGTCCATACATTTTTGAGATACCATTGTAGCTTCCTCATATGCAGTTTGGCATTGGGAAGTACCAGAATACAAGATGCCATGAACCCTAAGGCTTGAAGGACTGTCCTTGCAGTCAGCCCGGACTGATGAGATAGTTGATGGAAGTAAAGAAAGATTCTTTTGTTTGTCCGGGGTTAAAAAGGCCATCTGGGTTGCTGTATTCAGTCTCACACCCAGAAAGCACATGTCTTGAGAGGGTACTAGACTGGACTTTATTTCGTTCACAGAATACCCTAGGCATCTTAGCACTGCTATCACATATTCCAAATGCTGAAGAAGCACGTCCCTTCCTTGAGCCAGAATCAGGCAATCGTCCAAATAAGGATAGATTTGTATTCCTTTTAGCCTGAAGAAAGCTATCACTGGAGCCAGAACCTTTGTGAATACTCTGGGCAGTAGATAAGCCAAAGGGCAATGCAGAGAACTGATAATGAGAATTCCCAGCTCAAAACGCAGATACTTCCTGCAAATTAGTCTGATAGGAACATGAAGGTAAGCTTCCTTGAGATCCAAAGTTACCATCCAGTGATCTTTGCCCAGCAGAGGTAAAAGCTGTTGTAACGTCAACATTTTGAACTTGGGAATGTCCAGATAAGTGTTGAGGATAGACAGATCCAAAATTGGTCTCCACGTGTTCCCCTTTTTTGTACTAGGAACAGGCGAGAATAAAATCCTAGGCCCCTTTCTGGCACAGGAACCGGCTGAATGGCCCCTATTTGGAACAACAGAGAAATTTGCTTGTGAGCCTCTTTCCTTTGTTGAGGAGGAATGTCTGGCATGCCTTTGAAAGGAGGCAAGGTATGGAAATAAAACCTGTAACCGTGGTGAATGATATCCAATACCCATCTGTCTTGGGTAATTAAACTCCAGTTTTCTTTGAAAAGTGCCAACCTTCCTCCCAAAGGTGCTGCCAGACGAGATTCTGGCAGCTGAAAAGGCAGGTCATTGGGTCTGTTTACGAAAGGACTGACCCCTGCCCTCACCAGAAGACTGAGCAGGTGAACTCCCTGTTCTAGGCCTAAAAGAACCTTGAGCTCTGCCCCTACCACGTCTAGACCTACCCCTAGACTGGGAAGTATAAGCAGGATATGTCCACCCCTTGGTAGTCCAATTTCTACTAAACTTCGGAGGCTGAACCTGCAAAAAATCTTTAACAGTCTGCATAGACTTAGCCTTGTCTTCCATTTTCTTTAGAACTGCTTCCACAGGCGAACCAAACAACACATCAGATTGTAAAGGAGCATCTAAAATCCTTGTCTTCACATGCTCAGCTAAATTCTGATCCCTCAACCAGGCGTGCCTGCGAAGAACCGAACCAGTGGCAGCCACCCTCGAAGAGGCCTGCACAGCATCAAAACCACATTGCAAAGAATGCTTACCCACCTGTTCAGAAACATGAACCAAATCCTGCAACTCTTTACACTCAATACCTTCCGCCAAAGCATCTACCTTAGACTTTAATTGTGAAAGGAGATAATTTTGGTATTTCAACATGTGAAACTGGCAATTCAAAGCTCTCATGGCCAAAGTGGAAGAAGTATACACTTTCTTTCCCCATCTATCCAAAGCCCTTGCCTCTTTATCTGGAGGAACAGGATTTTTAACAACAGAAGCCTTAACACCTTTAGGCCCCTGTGAAACAGTTTCTGGGTCTGCCCTAGGACTCTTAAAAGATACTTATGAGCTTCAGGCACCCTATAATATCTATCCGGTTTAACTGGAGCAGGAGGCAAAGAATCAGGGTTCAGAGAAGCCTCTGCAAAAACATCCTCCACCACATCTAGAACAGGAGGTACAGCTAAAGGCCTATGCTGGGGTAGAAACAAAAATTCCCTAAGCCTTTTCCTGGAATCAGAGAAATCCTGACCTTCCCATTTAAAATGCTCCCTCATGGAATGAAGAGTCTCTGAAAATGAAAAATCCTCAGGAGGAGAAGCAGAAGGAGTAGAATCATCTACATCAGAATCAGAGTAGGGGGAATACTCCTGCAAGTCTTCAGCCGAAGACTCAGAAGCATCCGAACACTGCTCAAAACTCCCAAGCTCAGGTTCCACCCTAGGCCTCTTATCAGAAGGAAGAGTCTCTGAAAATGAAAAATCCTCAGGAGGAGAAGCAGAAGGAGTAGAATCATCTACATCAGAATCAGAGTAGGGGGAATACTCCTGCAAGTCTTCAGCCGAAGACTCAGAAGCATCCGAACACTGCTCAAAACTCCCAAGCTCAGGTTCCACCCTAGGCCTCTTATCAGAAGGGGGCATAGAACCTCTAATCATTGTAATCAAATCTTCTGCCATCTTAAGCATATGCTTCTTAGGTACAGACCCTGAAGAACTAGGGGTAACACCTGAAACAAAACCTGGCCTGCCCTGGGAGAAGCCTTGGAAACAGCAGGAGGGCCTAACCACCTTAGGAAGGGAGGGAAGAACAGCTACCTGAGAAGCCCCTTCCGCCTGGCCTACCTCCTGAGAGGTCACATCTTGCAGTAATAAAGTCTCTCCCTGGGATTCCAAAGAAATTTCTGGCTGAACCTCTGGCTCCACCGAGCCTCTAAAGAACCGGCGTCCGGACGGTTCTTCAACCTAGGCTTTGCTGCTTGTCCTTGCGCTTTTTGCCAAGCGGCGCCGGAGCATCCGACAGCATTTTATAATTACACCGCTTCCCAAAATCTAACCTGGCACAATCTAATCTTCTCTTTATAGTGCGTTTGTTAAATCTAGCACAAGAGCGACAGCCAACAACGTCGTGCTCAGGCCCTAAGCAAGGTATACACAAGGTATGGTAATCCCTATGAGGTATCTGTTTCCCACAAGAAATACAGTTATTCACTTTTTCTGACATCCCGTAAAATACTGAGGCAAGAAAAAACAAAATATTCCCCAGCGGTACTTAGCCAACTTGGATTCGGTCTGAAACTCCGACTTCGGAAAATCTCAGAACGCCAACCTGCACTTGCAAAACTGCTTCTGCATCGGACCATGCGGCAAAAAAGACTGAGGAAATGACGTCGGTCATGCGCATTTGTACCCTGACGTCCTGACGTCAGACTAATGCGCCTTGACCGACGTCAGCCTTATACTTTGGTATTCGGGCCGACTGGGACAGCGGACTACCCAAGTGTCAGGACTGCAGCAATGTGAGATGAAGAACATCTGTACTATGTTCATCGTGCATACAGCTGCAGTCATAACAGATGGGTAGAATCCCAAAGCTAAGAAAGGGGTGGTAGGCACTAGGTGGAGCAAGGAGGAGCCAAAATGCCCTGCAAGACTGCAGTGGCAAAGCCTGCTCTAAATTTGGAGTATAATAGTAGGTTGTAGTGCTTGGAGAAGGTATGTACAGAACTCCAAGTGGCTGCTTCTAAAATATCCTTGGCAGTAACTCCTCTGAGGAAGGCTGCAGAGGTGGCTGTGGCCCTGGTAGAATGAGTTCTAATGCCTGTAGGTACAGTTTTTCCATGAAAGGAATAGCAAAAGCGTATGCAGTGGGCTATCCATTTTGAGATTGTCTGTTTGGATATTGACTTTCCTTGAGCTCCTACCGCATAGGCCACAAAAAGCTGTTCTGATTTTCTGAAAGGTTTTGTTCTGTCCAGATAACGCAGTTGTCTGTGGATGTCCAAGGAATGCAGTAATCTCTCCCCTTTGTTTTGAGGATTAGGATAAAAAGTAGGTAAATGTATGGCCTGATTTAAAGCTACCCTGGATACCACTTTAGGCATAAAGGACGGGTTGGTACGTAATGAAACTCTGTCCTGATGGAAGATGATAAAAGGCTGGACCAGCCATAAGAGCCTGTAGTTCTGAAACTCTACGAGCTGAAGTGATAGCCAGAAGGAAAGCTGTTTTCCAGGATAGATATTGTAAATCTGATGAGGCAGCTGGCTCAAAAGGAGACAAAGTCAGTTTTTCCAGAATGAAATTAAGATCCCAAGCAGGTATTGGTTGTTTTCTTTGAGGTCTTAAATTCTTAGCCCCTCTGAGGAACTGTCTTAATAGAGGGTGAGAGAATAAAGGTGGATCAGTGTTGTATTCTGCAGAAATGGCTGAGGCATGGATTTTGATGGAGGAGAATGAAAGTCCACTGCTTAACAGTTCAGCCAAATATTGTAGTATTTGAGGTAAGTTCAGTTTTCCAGGGCACTGGCCCTTTTTCTCATTCCAAACACAAAAACGTTTCCATTTTGCAGAGTAAGCTTTTCTAGTTGATGGTCTTCTGGCCTCCAAAATGACATCCTGTACCTCCTTGGAGAGCAGGGCCTGCTGCGATGCTAAGGAATCTTCCATGCGGCTAGACTGAGTGTTTTCAGCTGACTGTGAAGAGTTTTGAAGCTGTGCTGAGTCAGAAGAAGAGGCATTAGAGGCAGGGTCCATGGTGGGGAATGCGTCAGGCTCCTCAGGAGTGGGTACCAGTGTTGCCTTGGCCAGTCCGGAGCAATGAGGGTCATCTTTGGTCTGTCTGCTCTGGTCTTCAATAGGACTATGGGCAGCAGAGGAAGAGGTGGGAAGGCATAAACTGTCATTGATGTCCAACTGAAAGAGAGAGTGTCCACTCTCCAGGCCTTTGGATGGAAGATCCTTGAGCAGAATTTTGTCAATTGATGATTTTTGTGAGAGGCAAAGAGATCTATGTCTGGCCTTCCCCATTCTTGGATTATTTCTGTAAAAACTTTTGGATGCAACTTCCATTCGTGTGGATCTGTTATATTCCTGCTTAGATTGTCTGCCAGTGTGTTTTCCTTGCCTGGCAAGTACTGTGCTTGTAGTTCCATTTGTAAGTCCATGGCCATGTTCCAAAGTGACATGGCCAGTCTGCATAGGGGATAAGAATGTGTTCCTCCCTGCTTGTTTATGTACCACATAACTGTGGTGTTGTCTGTTCTTATCAATAGCTGACCTGGTTGTAGAAGGTCCTTGAAAGCTATAATAGCATTTATCACTGCTTGCATTTCTTTTTGATTGATGTGAAGGTGCTTTTCTTTTTGGGTCCATTTGCCCTGAATGCACCGGTCTGTCATGTGCGCCCCCCAGGCATAGTCCGAGGCGTCTGTTGTGATGACTTGATTTGCTTGAGGCTTGCTGAATGGAAGACCTGTGTTTGTTTGGCATGCTTGAGCCCACCACAGAAATTCCTTTTGCAGACATGGAATTAATGGTATTATTGTTTCCAAACTGTGGCTGTGTTGAGACCATATGTTTTTTAGGTACCATTGTAGTTTTCTCATATGCAGCTTTGCACATGGGATTAGTAAGATGCAAGATGCCATGAATCCCAGAGCCTGCAGGATTTTCCTTGCAGTCAGCCTTGTGCAATTTGCTAGTGTTCTGAAATATCAAATTAGTTGCCCCTGCTTCTCTGGTGTGAGGTAGGCCGCCTGGGTGTTTGTGTCCAAATTGGCACCCAGGAAAATTATCTTCCGAGAGGGTATTAGTCTTGATTTCTCTTTGTTGACTGTGTATCCTAAAGAGTTTAATAATATTATTACATAAGCCAGATGTTTCAGAAGAACGTGTTTGCTGTCCGCTTGGATCAGGCAGTCGTCCAGATAAGGGTATATTTGTATCCCTTGAAGTCTGCAGTAGGCAATTACTGATGCCAGGCATTTCGTGAATACTCTGGGCGCAGTAGATAAACCAAAGGGCAATGCAGAGAATTGATAATGGGTTGAACCTGCAAGAAATCTGAGGTATCTTCTGCAATTTTGTCTGATTGGGACATACAGGTATGCCTCCTTGAGGTCCAATGTTACCAGCCAAGACTCCTTGCCCAGCATGGGAAGAAGTTGCTGTAGAGTGAGCATCTTGAATTTTGGTACCAGTAGGAATGTGTTTAGGATGGAAAGATCCAAAATCGGTCTCCAATCTTTTCCCTTCCTTGGCACCAGAAATAGCCTGGAATAAAAACCTTGACCTTGTTCGTGTGTAGGTACCTCTTGAATAACTTTCATGTTTATAAGACCTGAAATTTGCTTTTGTGCCTCTGCCCTTTGATTGTCTGGCAGGTTTGGCATGCCTTTCATTTTTGGAAGGGTATGGAAATGGAATTTGTAGCCTCTGTTTATAATGTCCAGGATCCATTTGTCCTTTGTGACAATATGCCAATTTTTTGAGAATAGTGCCAGCTTTCCTCCTAAGGGGGCTGCCATTTGAGACCTGGTTGGCATGCAAAGGGGAAAGTCATTGGTTTTGCTTTCTGAAGGATTGTGAGTTGTCCTCACCACCTCTTTGTGCAGGAGCTTGCCATTGTCTGCCGCTGTACGAGCCTTGTGTTTGTCCTCTGCCCCTCGGGCACCTGTATCTGCCTCTTTGGGGTCTGTCTGTGGCAGGAAAGGACCAGTTTTTGGAAGGCCAATTTCTACTAAAACGTGGGGGTTGGACCTGCAGAAATTCTTTCACAGTTTGCATTGATTTAGCCTTTTCCTCCATTTTCCGTAATACTTCCTCAGCATTTGCCCCAAATAGTACATCCTTTTGAAGAGGGGGGTCTAGTAATTTAGCTTTGACATGATCAGGCAAGGCTTGTTCCTTGAGCCAGGCATGCCTACATATGACTGAGCCTGTAACAGCAGCTCTACATGAGGCCTCTAGAGCATCAAAACCACACTGTAAGGTATGTTTACCCACTTGTTCTGCACTATGCATCAAATCCTGCAACTCCTTCATGTCTGGTTGTTCAGGTTGTGACATTTTACTTTTCAATTGAGATAACAGAAACTGTTGGTATTTTAGCATATGAAACTGACAGTTTAAGACCCTCATGGATAAGGTAGCCAAGGTATATACCTTTTTTCCCCACCTTTCTAAGGATCTGGAATCTCTCTCGGAAGGCAATGGGTTTTTGGCAATGGAGTCCTTAACTCCCTTGGGCCCCTGTGAGATGGTTTCTAGGTCAGCAGCATGGCTTTTGTATAGAAATTGGTGAGAGTCAGGAACCCTGTAGTACCTGTCAGGCTTAACTGGAGCTGGAGGAAGAGAATCCGGGTTAAGGCAGGCCTCCGAGTAAACATCATCTAGGATGTCCAGGACAGGAGGTATAGCCAGTGGCCTGTGCTGGGGTAACAAAAGAAATTCCCTGAGTCTTTTCTTGGAATCTGAATAATCCTGGCCTTCCCAGTGGAAGTGTTCCCTTAAGGTATGCAGAGTTTCACCAAATGAGTAATCCTCAGGGGGGGATACAGAAGGGATAGATTCCTCTGCATCAGAGTCTTCAAAAGGGGAGTAAGACTGTTCCTGATAATCAAAGTGCTCTGAAATAATGGAGCCCTGATCAGAGGAGGGGGAATCTTCCTCCACTCTGGGTCTTTTGTCCGGAGGTGGCTGAGAACCTCTGATTAGAGTAATTAAATCCTCAGCCATTTTAAGCATCTGTTTCTTAGGCATGGGGCCTGGAGATGGGCCCTGTGTAGCTGGTCTTCTTAGGGTGCATGGTAGCTTTAGACTTGGTGAAAGCCTTGATGGAGAAAGAAGAATAAGGTCTGAAGACACCATGAGTGGAGGTGGACCTGTCCACATTCTGTGTTTCAACGTCAAGCGTGGCTTCGGTATCTGTAGTCAGGGTGTGAGCCGAGGAGCCTGCGACCTCGGGTACAAGAGACACTGCCAAAGATGTGTCGTCGGTAATCAGGGGCTGCGTAGGCACCTCGCTGAGAACTGGACCACGTGTAGCCGGCTTAGGCATGGTGTCGGTAGAGGATGCGGACCTCGAGTGTCGGTCCTTGTCTTTGCGTTTTTTAGACAAAACCGGAGTCGGAGTATCCGACGACATAGTATAGTTAAATGCTTTCCCAAAATAATGCTGGGCGAACTCCGCCTGACGCTTAATAGTGCGTTTGTTGAATGTAGCACAAAAGCGACAGACCGAGACGTCGTGGTCTGGGCCTAAACAAGGTATACAGAGGGAATGGAAATCCTTATGCGGTATTTGCTTCCCACAAGAAATACAATTATTAACTTTGTCTGACATCGGTCTGAGGCAAGAAAAAGTTTCCCCAACGGGGTACTTAGCTTTTAAGAAGACTTCGGTTCCAAATTTTTCGTAATCTCAGGAGCTGGCCAACCGGTACTTGCGAACTGCTTCTGCTTCGGGCACCGCGCGGCAAGAAAGACTGAAGAAAATGGCGTCGGCTGGTTCTTTTACACCCCTGTCGCACTGACGTCAGGGAAGAAGCGACGACAACCAACGCCGGACCTAGACTTTGGAATTCGGCTGACCGAGGACCCGCCTGATGGCAGGAGAACCCATCTGTTATGACTGCAGCTGTATGCACGATGAACATCCTCCACGGCAATACCCAGATTTGCTCTGAGCTACTGCACAATGGTACCTCCTATACCGAGCCAACAGATATTGCCAATATACTGGTCGACAGATTCAATGCCAACTTTACCTCTCTCCCCCCAAAGGACCATTCACAATACCAGTAGTTTGCCAGGCACCCAGTATTACTGCTGCACAGGTTAAAACAGCACTGTCCAAGGCCAAGAATACAGCTTCTATGGGACCTGACAATATCTCTGGCTGTGTTCTACATGATCTACAGAGTGAACTGGCACCTCACCTGTGTGCCCTGTTCAATCACAGCCTCACCTCAGGCTTTGCCCCTACCGAATGGCGCACTGCTATAGTCATCCCTCTCCACAAAGGAGGAGCGACTACAGACCCTGGAAACTATCACCCCATTAGCCTGACAAGTCTGATATGCAAAGCTACGGAACGCAGCATGATGGACTTAACAAACAAGGATATAGCGAATCTCCAAACTCTGGATCCCACACTGTTTGGTTTTGTGAAGGGTAGGTCATGCCTGCTCAACTTGGTCGACTTCTTTCAGTCAGTCACCAGAGCTGTCGATGAAGGCAAGGTGGTTCATACAGACTACCTTGATCTGGCCAAGGACTTTGATACCATTCCCCACTCAGGAATCATAGAAAAACCCACTAAAATAGGCATCAAGCCCTATATCACTAGGTGGGTTGCAAACTGGCTCACAAGATAGAGCCCACAGTGTGAAAGTAGGTGACAAGTCAGACTGGCGACCAGTTAGGAATGGAGTCCCACAGGGATCAGTCCTGGGTCCTCTCCTGTTTGGTATCTACTTCTCAGAAGTCCAGTCCAACACGAAGGGACTCTGGCTGACAAAGTTCACAAATTATTGCAAGTTGGGAGCCATTATTGACTCCCCAAGTGATGCTGACATCCTACAGAAAGGCTTCACTGAGACCAACGACTGGTGTCAGAACCATGGCCTTAAGCTCAATGCCAAAAATGTGTCATCATCTGCTTTGGGAAAAACTCAGTTCCCTTGAACTACCACATCAATGGTAGTCCACTGAACATAAAAGGCGTTATAAGAGATCTGGGAACACAGGTTGACAGCAACTTCTCTTTTGACCACCACACTGCCACTGTGGTCAGTAAGTCCTATGTGGCACATCTCATTACTAACGGTTTTGCATCCAGGAAGAAAGAGGTCACTGTCTCCTTCTACTCTTCCCTCATTAGGCCAATCATTGAGTACAATGCGCCATTTGGCATGTACCTCACTAGACACCTGCAACAACTGGAGAGGCCACAAATGTTCCTCACAAAGAGGATCATATGCATTAAACACTTGTCCTATATGGACAGACTCAAAAAAACTCCAACTATTCTCTGTCTCATATCACTTACTTACAGGCAATCTCTGCTTGACTTACAAAGCCATGTCTGACCCAGCTCTGTTAGAAATGCTACATCTAAAGAAATCCCAGTCCCTCCGCACCACATGCTCCAGAGACCTCAACCTCATCACCACAATCAACAGACCGTGCTGGAGGGACAGGTTCATATCCCACAGACTGCCCATGGTATGGAATAGACTTCCTACACATGTCAAACAGAGCACCTCACTGGCCTTCTTCAAGAGAAATCTTGATGTGTGGATGGGAAACAGAAAATTCACCCCAAGGATCACTCCAGTGGCTCTACTTGACAGAGGCACTGGAAACCAAGGTTGGGTGGCACAATGCCAGGGTAATCCTATGGGCTAGGCTTGTAAAGGCTCCAGGTCCATTAGCCTAGTACACACCTATGAACCTATATATATATATATATATATATATATATATATATATATATATATATATATATATATATATATATATGCATATATATAAAAACATACACACATACATACATAAATATATATATTTTTTCTGAAAATATCTGTTCATAATGGTATAAGGAATAAAAATACTTCTTAGGAAAAATGTTTCTGTTTTTTTTTAAAATGCCACAACAAAAAACATAGTTTAGAAACGTGTAGGCAGCTACCTACACATATGAGATGCTGTTATCTCCTTGTCACTAGTGCCATTAGCTCTAGGTGCTATAGAAGACAGAACAGACATATTTTGTCCTGAGCATGTTATAACAAAATCTTAAAGCAATGCAGACATATCAGGATTTGTAAATAGAGTGAGAATGGTTATTATAGCAATAACAGACAACAAGGGTGTCATTTATTGAAGATTTACCGGTGGCTGGTATGGTTTAATCATGAGGGCGAAGGATTGCACAAAGCCAACCATGAGTAAATCTTCAATATACCACACCACAGAGTCAGTTATTGCTATTATACAATAACATTATTTAATAAAATAATTACTTACTTTTCTTTAATAATGTGTTTGTATGATGGCTCCTTGGTGTTCATGTGTTTGTATGATGGCTCCTTGGTGTTCTTGCCCTTTCATTGGATATCCTGCTGCTTTTTTTGATGTACTGTTCATGCGTATGAGACTTACGTTCCCACACTTACGCAATATATCAGTGCTTTGGAAAGGAAGCAATGGAGAAAGAAGATCTCCATTGCTCCTTTTTTTTTTTTTTTTTTTAATAATAATAAGGTTAAAATTAAAACACCTTACAGGTACGAGACATGATGAAGAAAATACAAGCAAAATCCAGTACGTCTGTTTAGTTTTGAATAACATATCCGATTTTCCTAGTATTTTCTCCGTGCTCTCTCTCTCTCTCATACCTCCAGACTGTCCAGATTTATATTTTTATTTTTTATGGTGAAGAAAACTTAAAAAGTTATAGCATACAGTAATGGAAAAATGTCCAGGCGACCAGACTCTTTTCCATTGCTATATGCTCGATTTACAACAGGCACACTTGGTTGGGCTGAGCAGTCAGCGTGCTATTTGTTGAATGTTAATGGCCAATCACTGTACAGCAGAAACTGATAAACTGCACTGTTTACAAAACACTGAATTTAAACAATAGTGTAGTTATCGGTTTTGTTGTGGATGACAAATTTAAAACTTATCAAAACATAAACATATGGTGTTGCTGTAAGACCAAACGATAAAAAGAAATTTCACTTTTATACAGATGTAGATGATCATCTTTTTAAATATCATTGCATAAAACCAATATTTTTTTCCTAAAAATACCCTCATTTTGCTTAAAATAAAGAACACAATCATAGGAAAAATTAAATGTCTGGGTAAAAATCTCAAAAGGTGCATGAAAATACATAGGACTACTTTGGAGATATACCCCTTTAAATATAGGAAATAAAAATTAACCAAAAACTTTCTTAAAACTGCTAGGGAAAAAAGGGTTAAAGACTGTTCTTAGACAACTTTCAAAAAATGGGCTAGCCTTAAAGGACACTCATTCCTTAGAAAAGGCCAAATGTAGTTCCTAAAGAAAAGAGCAAACATATACATGATCCTGCAGGTAGTTAATGTCCAGAAGAAAATTGTCTTCCAAGACATGAGTTTTAAAGCCACTGAATTAGCCAGGGAGAATATGAAACCCTATGAATTTCAGGTCACAACAAGAGGTGTACTTTAAATATACTTCTCAACCTCTTGGCATAAAAAAACAAATCACAGTATTCTCTTTCAAAAATCATAGGAAAGGTTCATAAAGAAAAGCTTTCTTATGTTTGAGAATATAAAGACTTTGGATATTACATCCCACACAGTAAATAGCAAGGAATATTTCTATAGGCTTGCTTAAGTTAGTGAAAAATAACATATACCAATAAACTTGTTTAATTGTATGAAGAAAATAAACTCACTAAAATTAAGAGCAGCAAGGCTACAACTGAGGGTAGAAATCACAGTGCTACACCTAAATCAAAGAAACCATGAGACATGTCTTCAAATGGGGGCAGAAATGTAGAATTTTCATACGCAGTTACTGTAGCAGTGGGGGCCTGTGTAACAAATGTTCCCTCTTCAGTGCTATAGTACCCAGTACCCAGGAATGCCAAAAACATCTACCTTGACCATGGAATAATAGATATCACAGTCACAAAAGGTGTTAAGATTAGGGTCACCTACAGTATAAACTGCAGAAGCAGTATACCTTTCTAACTAAATGGAGACTTATGTCAACTATGCAAAAAAATGCTTTGAGTGAAAGGATTCCTGGCAGCTTCAGCTGTGTCTAAGTCTCCTGATGGGATGTCCAGTGGGAGCAGAGGATCTGAAGGAGTAGAGATACATATAACGGTCATATCAACTGAAAAGGACTATGCAGAGTTGTAATGGAATAGTTCTTCATACTGTCAGAAGCCTTCCGGCCTAAAATCTTACACTTTTTTCCATGGGCAACCTGATGAATTCTAACCTTATTCCTCTGCATTTTGCTGCGAGTCAGACAGTGAAATGAAAGGGAGGGGAAGAAAACTCCAGCTGCATACAAGCATGAATCCCTCACTAAGACACAGATGTCCCAAATTCAGTTAATGGCTTACATACCCAAAGCCGCTGGTAGGAGAAGATGAGAGTGAGCAGGCACTGACAGCTCACCCAACCACAGGAAGGGAGGGAGTCCAGGCCTGCCACTCATGCGACGCTTAGCAGAAGCAGTGAGTGTCACAACCATGAAGGATCAGCCTGTTGAGCACACACACTGCTGGGGTGCGCATGCATGGAAGGCCAGGGAATTCAGCACGCAAAGGCACACTCTCTGCAGACTGAAGCATGCAAAAGGGTTCATAGAACTGCCACAAAAGAGGGGGATACTCCACTTAGGATAAGCAACCTGTTCTGCAAGACTTCCAAACCTGTCACACTCCCCACCACTACCTGATTCTCACTGCTGAGGAAAGGATGATTCAAAGGGGCTACCCAGGCAGGTACAAATTAACTGCAGGACTATCACCTAGCCTAGGGATGCTCAGCTCTCATCCATCTTGGTGAAGCTAGAAGAGCCATTCAGCAAGGTCCTGCACAGAGCAAGAAAATATGAAAAGAGGGGAAGGTGTATAGGAATCTTACCTGTTCCATGATGGAAAATACATCTGTACTACCTTTTGCATGGATGAACTGAGCACAGCATCAGGATGGGCACAATCTACCACATAGTGAAAAGGTCAATCTCTAGGGTGTCCCACTCCTGAAAGACCCCAACAAAACAGGGTTCTCCTATCCTCATCTCCAGGAGACTGCTAAAGCTGTTAACTGATGGAATTTATCAAAACATTTTCCACCCAGGAGATATTAACCACTGTAAGAGGCATGTCCCCACACTATAGTCCACTGCAAGACTAGCATCATCTCTCTGCTCAAGGTCACAAGCATGTAATACCTCCCTCATTTGTTCATATACCACATTTAGTGGTCTAGCTGATTAAGTAGAGTAGGACGGGCTCTAAGGAAACTCCCCTTCTAGAGTTTGACAGTGAAGACCACTGCTCTTAGCTGCAATGTCCATGTACCACAAAAAAGCCAAAGTGAGCTCCCCAAACCAGCAGTAAAAGTCATATTATCAGGCACTGTAATAGGTACAGCTACAGGAAAGGAAGGCCAATACTGGGTAACAAAGTGTGACTGGAGCAATGGTTATTAAAAGTAAAAACTCCAACAGTGCTGTTCTTTTACAAAGAATGTGCTTGACATAAAACAAAATATCTTCCAACCTGAAGCAAAAGGAATACTTTACTGGAAAAGCTCACCAAGACTCTGACACAACTTGCTGTGAGGGAAAGGTCAGTTTGTTTTGATTTTTTGAATTTGTATTACTTTACTGCCTTCTTCTATTTTGTATACTGTGATTTGTCTTCTTTACACTGTGTTTTACTTGTATTCTGCTTTGAACTGCATATTAAAATCTGGAAAGAGACCACAGCTGTATCTCTTGTGAGTCACACAATTTTTTCCTACCCTCCCAACCTGTTGCTGCTGTGTTGTTAAACACAACTGTCTTTCTAGCTGCCTGCCCCTTATGTTAATTTGACTACATATCTCCTTCCCTCTCCCCCTTTCATTGGCTGTTGTGAGCAAGCACAAAATTATCATTTTATGAAATCACTCCCCTTCAATTATTTAAATATATTAGCCATCCTACTGTATTCCATAGAGCCAGAAAACAAAAGTGCTCACCCCTTTTCAATCTATCTTGCTTTACATCTAACTGCTTAGTGCATACTGCAGTGCTTATATTAACCCATTTTTTCATCTTACCTCTAAACATCTATTGCAAGACCACCAGTTACTGGAGAGCCCACATTCTGTCTCTCAGTAGTCATTTTGGATTAGTGCTTCTGTTTACTCCTGGTGAGAGAAGGAGCACAGTGACATTTTTCCCGGAGACTACTGATCACCCGGAAGCCCAATATCTGCTTCATAGGTGACAGCTTGGAAGTTGTGCTTATATTCTGTACCTGTCGAGAGAAGGAGCAGTATGCATCGATTCCTGTTTCTGGTTGGATAGTTGAGTGTCTGTGCTTAATGTTCCTGACTGGCTGGCTGTTATTCAAGGCATCTACCAGGTAAAGGCTACAACAAGCCTATAGACCCTTGCATCAGCTGGGACAATACTGTGGATCACCAAACAGGCTGTGGCCTGCTTCTCATCTTGGGATTGGTGCTAACATTTTGCTTCTGGTGAGAGAAGAAGCAAAGGAGCATTGTATCCCAGCAGACTGATGCTGTGGTGAGACCAGCTCTAGTAGTATCCAAGCAGTAGCCATTCATGTGATTGTCCTCTTCACTCTTGATATGCTAATTCTTTATTTTTCAGTAAGTACTGTTAGATTTGCTTTCTACAACTGCGGTGGAGGTGCTGCGGTAGCACTGTCGCCTCACAGTTGCCCGTTTGATTCTAGAGCGTCTTCTGTGTGTCGACATGTGTGAATGGGCGTTCCTTCATTGAAGGTTGTGCGTTAGGCCCGGCAAGCCAGCACATAAAAATCTACTGCCAATCATTAGCGGACCGGAGTTCCGCTGTGGCAACCCCTAACCGGGAAAAGCCAAAAGACACAAACAAACTGTTAGATTTGCTTCCAACTTCAGAATATCTGCCTAAATACTTCATCCTTAAATTTTCAGGTTTTACGTATTAGTTTCCCCTCAAGTGTTTGGCTGTGCCTTGTACAGACTCGGACACTTTGAGTGACATTTTTACTGTAAAAGCAAAACCAAGACTCACTCCTCCAAGAAAAGGAAACCAGTCTGGTGGACCCCTGCCATAAACAAGCTATACAATAGAAGGAGGAAACTAGTACAGAAAAGAGTAAAATCCCAAGAAGGGAAGATATCCCTGATCAGCATCACAGGAAACTATGATTCCTCACAAAATCATCCAAGGCTAGCTTCGAAAGAAAAATTGCCAAGGACTCCAAAGATAACCAGAAGGCATTCTTTAGCTATGTCAAGAATCTAAGTGGCAATTCTCAGATCTGCTCAGAGTTTATGCAGAATGGCACAAAATACACTGAACCAACTGATATCGCCAACATCATGGCAGACAGGTTCAGTGCAAACCTCACCCCCAAAAGGGCCCATAACCATACCAGAAGAATATAGTGCCCCTGAAATCACAGACACTCATATTAAAACAACCCATTTCAAAGCCAAAAACACAGCATCAATGGGACCGGACAGTGTCCCAGCCTGTGTATTACATGAGCTCAAAGATGAACTAACCCCTCACCTAAACACACTGTTCAAACTCAGCCTCTCTACAGGCTATGTGCCTATAGAGTGGTGCACAGCAATGGTTATTCCACTCCACAAAGGTGGAGCCACAACAGACACCGGGAACTATTGCCTTATAAAGCCTGACTAGCTTGGCCTGCAAGGCTATGGAGCACATCATCATGGATCTCATTAACAGAGACATTGGGAACCTCCAAACACTGGACCCTACCTAGTTCGGCTTTGTTAAGGGCAGATCATACCTCCTAAACCTGGTGGACTTTTTTGAGACAGTTACCAAGGCTATAGACGAGGGAAAGGCACAGTCTACGGAGACCTCACAAAGGCCTTTGACACCATTCTCCATTCAGGTATTATAGACAAGCTAACCAGCCTGAACATAAACACCTACATCACGAGATGGGCTGCCAACTGGCTCACGGACAGTACCCACACGGTAAGAGTTGCGGGAGCTAGGTCTGACTCTAAACCGGTTACAAGTGGCGTTCCCCAGGACTCAGTCCTAGGACCCCTCCTGTTTGGCATATACTTCTCAGAGGTACAGGCTAGCACAGGAAGACTACGGCTGACCAAGTTCGCAGACGACTGCAAATTAGGGGCTAGAACTGACTTTCCAGCTGACACCGACATCCTCCAAAAGGGTCTCACTGAGACACATACCTGGTGACAAAACCATGGCCTCAAGCTAAATGCCAAAATGTGCACAGTCATCCCCTTTGGAAAAAACATAGTACCCACAAACTACCACATAGGTGGTAGCCCCCTAAATACGGAAGACATAATAAGAGCTCTGGGGACCCAAGTATACAGTAACCTCTCCTTTGACAATCACATTGCCAAAGTGGTTAGAAAATCCTATGTGGCCCACCTAATCAAAAAGGGTTTGCATCCAGATCAAAAGAGGTATTGTGCCCCTCTACGCATCACTCATCAGACCCATCATAGAGTACAACTCCCCATTTGGGATGTACCCTACAAGAAACCTGCAACAGCTGGAAAAACCACAGAAGTACCTCACCAAGAGAATCACTGGCCTCAAACAGATGCCCTATGCAGCTCAACTGAAGAAACTCCAGCTGTACTCAGTTGCATGCCGCATACTCAGAGGTGATCTCTGCCTGACATACAAAGCCATGTCCAACCCAGAATTGATGGACATGCTCCACCTAAAGAAAACCATATCCCCTCGAGCCACATGCTCTAGGGATCTAAACCTCACCACAACAATAAATAGGACGTGCTGGAGGGATAGATTCCTGTCCCACACACTTCCCATGCTCTGGTACAAGATTCCAATCTACATTAGGCAGAGCTCCTCGCTAACCTCTTCAAGAGAAACCTTGATGAGTGGAAGGGAAACAGAAAGTATACCCCCGGGGATCACTTCAATGGCTCTGCTGGACAGAGGCACAGGGAACTAATCTAAGGGATCAGCGTAAGCCAACACATTCTGGCTAGGCTTATAAATGCCTTCAGGTACATAGCCTAGTACCTACCTATGAACCTAATTGAAATTTCTCCAATACCTAGTTGCACACAGGACAACTAGCTTGCAGTGACAAGCACTGTCCCCAAAGTTGCAAACTGAATACTCCTGACATTGCTTTATATTCTCACTCCAGCTATGCAATCAATAAAAATGGGTATGTTGCCATGGATATGAACTTTCCCACTATCTCCGTTACCAGCTTGGTGGATATGGACATCCTGAGGCAATGTAGAAATTGCCTTATGTTTACCGACAACCAGTTAATTCTCAAACGACCTGAAATGGTATGCAAGAGATGCATTTACACAATGTCACTGGAGGCAAAGCTCTCACATAAAAGTACTCAATGTCAATACGGATGTCAGTAGTACACACGCTGCACCCATCACACACAATTCAAAACAGACATATATAGACCCACATATGCTGAGGCACTTAAATGTACCCTTCTTAAACCACAAGGACCTCCTAGACAACGTACACAAAACAAATGCCCTCAGCAGCCCCAAATGCTCTCTTTCGAAACAACACCCACATCAACACATGGAGCCACATTTCATAGAGCCTCTACCTCTAAGCCCATAAGGCAAGCTACCAGACAATCCAACATTCTCATATTGGAGACTCCATCAGGAGACACACTGATGTCCCTCACCAGGCTAAATAAGGAGAAAGTTGCAGTCAGTTGTTTATCAGGGGCTAGGATCCACTACATTACGCATGCACTCAGGTAATTGGACTACAAGTACCAGTATGACTCAGTCATAGTCCATGTGGAAGTAAATGACCTGAGATGTACCTCCCTAGACTATATGAAGACAGACATCATGGAGCTCTCAGAATATGTCTCAGACAGGTACGAGCCTAGCATTAAACAGCATTTTATCTTCTACACCGATGATGCCACAATATGAACAAAAGACTATTGACTTTAATTGGCTTAGTTTCTGGTATCACGCTATGGGAGTGCAACATTTGTCACTGTGGAAGGAGATGGTCAACAGACCCTGCTGCTTTACCAGGGATGGTCTGCAACTCTCCCCCTCTAGGCTTTTGAATATTTGCTAAAACACTGTCTTCCCCCATACTGCCTTTTTTAGGCAATGACAAAGTGAATGTACTTCTGACATAGCAAATCAAAACCAAGAAAATCTAAAGGTATTACTGCTCAATACGAGTCTAAACAAAAAACTCCACTCACTAGAAGCTCTCTTCCCCCTACAGAATGCTGATGTCTGTACAGTCACTGAGACATGGTTTAAAGCCATGGAGTGCACACCAACAGTGCATGCTTATAACGCCTTCCACACATTTAGACCAGCTACTACACAGACAGAAACTAAAAGTGGAGGTATCTCTATTTACATTAAAAATAGATATACCTCAAGGTTGGTCAAACAGGACAATGCGCTTGAGCTGTTCCATGTTCAAATCGCCATAGGCAAAATCTCATATCACTTCCTTGCCTGCTATAGGTCCCCCTCTAAGACCCAGGAAACCCATACCATGTATTTAAACTTATTAGAAACACTCACCATCCAACTCAATACCACATTCATGGGCAACTTTAATTACCCCACTGTTAACTGGCAATTCTCTATAACACCAAATGCACATGCACAGAGATTCCTGGATTTTGTAAACACAAACTCCCTGATCCAGTTAGTCAATACATCAACCAGGGGTGCAGCCATACTGGATCTGGTCCTCACTAATATAGAATGCTGCACACCCCCTATTGTATTATCTTTCCTGGTAAGGTCAGACCACAAAATGGTCTCCTTTGATGTAAAAATAAAACCGGGACCTCCAGCTAAACCTGGAATATTCAAGAACTTCTCTTAAGAGTAACTACCTGCTATTAAGTGATAAACTGGCAAAATTTCAAGCCCCCATAAACCCTGAGAACACTGCAGAACTGTTCACAGAAACCCTGTACAAGCATGTTAATAGCTGCATAGAAGCAGCTGCACCCACCAGGAAGAAGTACAAAACTAATAACAAGCCACTATGGTAGAATCACAAAATCAATAGGTTGTACAACAGAAGGAAGAAAATCATGGCAAAAATTAAGAGGTGCATCACCCAGCAGGATAAAAACACTCTCAAACTAAACAAACATCTCAGAGGACAAATAAAGTCTACAAAGTCAAATTTGAGGTGAATTTGGCCTCCCAGGCCAAGGACAACCACAAGGCATTCTTTAACTATGTCCGCAACCTCAAAGGCAATAAACAATTGTGTCCAGAGCTCATTGTAAATGGAGCCACCTACACTGAGTCTGAAGATATAGCAAACCTACTAGCCAATAAATTTAGCTCCAAATTTACCCCTCTGTCCCCCACAACCTTCCCTCAGGAAATACTATCAAATATAACTCCCCCCGCTATCACTATGGAAAAGGTGCTTAATGCTCTCTCTAAGGCCAAGAACACTGCATCAATGGGCCCAGACAATATCCCAGGATGCCTTCTAAACAGCATGAAACATGAACTATCAGGGCATCTGAAACTGCTATTTAACGGTTCCCTATTAAAAGACAGAAGATGCATTCTTTCTAATGCGTCTTGGTCGAACTCAAAAGACGGAAATGCCAAAATATCAAAGCGGCTTTTAAGCGAATTCTTTCCCAGGGAAAGAATTTGCTTGGCCGCTTCATTACTTTGCCATTTTCGGCACTGTAGTGCCGTCTCAGAGTAGGTATATTTAAGCAGAGGGGGTGCATCCCCCCACATTGGAGGGTGTGGGGGGCAAAGCCCCCCATTTAATGTTTAAAGGTTTTTTTTTGTTGGAACAGCGATTTTTTCCCCCTAGGAAAAACATCGCTGCTCTGACAGTTCAAAATTGTAAGCTTTCGCTTACATAGGGTCGATTGATCACCGTTCGCTTTTTTAAGCGTTTGGTGATCTAATATAGATCCTATTGAACTATAGCCTTCAAACAGGCTTTGTGCCTCATGTATAGATAACAGCAACAGTCATCCCTCTGCACAAAGGTGGGCCATCTACAGACCCTGGAAACTACCACCCCATAATTCTCACTAGTCTTATATGTAAAGCCATGGAAAGAATTATCATGGAGATGATCAACAGAGATACAGTAAACCTCCAGATACTGGACTTAACCTAGTTTGGGTTCATCAAGTGCAGATCATGCCTATTCAACCTGGTGGACTTCTTTGAGAAGGTCACCAAAGCAATGGATGAGGACAAAATCATTCACACTGACTACCTTGACCTGGCCAAGGCATTTGACACAATACCTCACTAAGACATTGTTGACAAACTCAAGAGGTTAGGTACAAACCCGTACGTCACCCGGTGGATAGCCAACTGGCTCACAGACAGGACCCAGGAAGTTAGAGTTGGGGAGTCCACCTTTACAAAGAGGCCAGCCTCAAGTGGAGTCCCTCAGGGATCAGTCCTTGGACTGCTCCTTTGTGGCATTTACTTCTCAGAAGTCAAGGCAAATGTCAGTGGTCTCTGGCTGACTACATTTGCAGATGATTGCAAATTAAGAGCTGTCATTGAATCTCACACTGACACAAATGTTCATCAGCAGGGGCTTACACAGACAAACAACTGGTGTCAGAGCCATGGACTAAAACTAAATGCCAAGAAATGCATAACAGTATTCTTTGGGAAGTCATCCATCCCTGGTAACTATCATATTGACAACACAACCCTTAGAGTTGACAGTAGTCAGGGACTTAGGGACACACATAGATAGTAAATTAGCCTTTGACTAACACGTGTCTACAGTGGTGAGGAAATCATTCCATGTTACACAACTTATAAACAAAGGTATGGCATCTAAGTCCAAGGAAGGCATTGTTCCACTGTATTCAGAATTCATCAGACCTATCACGGAGTACAATGCCCCCTTTGGTATGTATTTAACCAGGCATATACAACAATTAGAATGTCCACAGAGGTTTCTCACTAAAAAAATACAGGGAGTAAGTAAAATGTCCTATGCGGACCGCCTCAAGTTCCTAACCCTACACTCAGTCTCCTACATGCTTTTGAGGGAGATCTATGCATGGCATACAGGGCATTGTCAGACCCCATTCTGATGGACCTCCTGCATATCCACAAAACAAAAAGCACCACAATTACCCATTCTAAAGACTTAAACCTTGCCTGTGATATAAATAGGACCTGCTGGAGAGCTAGGTATGCATCCCAGAGACTACCCCATCTATGGAACAGGCTCCCCTTCCATGTGAAGCAGAGTTCCTCCATAACCCAATTCAAGTGCAACTTGGACAATTGGATAGGAAACCAGAAATTCATCCCTGGTTTGGCACCTATGTCTCTAATGGAAACAGGTAACCTGTAAATGGTTCATCTCCCAGGCCCATGCTTACACTTATCAAGGGTATCAAAACTTGTCAGAGATTTGGGATGCAGGGCTAGGCTTAAAAAGGCCCTTGAGGTCATTAGCCTAGTAAACACCTATGAATAATTGCTACTATGGATATTAAGCTCCTGGTGTTGGCCAACAAAAATAATTCAATAAAAGGAAGTTCGACGATTAAAGACTTCGATAAATAGGACATTCGATCAAAAGGGTTTGATAAAGAGTTATTCGCTAAAATAAGACTTCAATTAAATGATACAGATCTCTCAGACATACAGCATAATACTTTGGGCAGCACAATTTGTTATTTTTAAAATCTGCAGTAATTGTGATTATTTCAAGATATTCTAATACAGACCTCAAGAAGCCTATTACGAATACAGAGTACAATGCGGTCTCATTTTTGACTGGACAAAGGCACTTTTGATTGACTTTTCTCCTTAGTTCACCTAGCAACAAACAGCCTTTCAGAGTATTAAGCAGCATATGCTGAATACCTATGCCCTGGCCCCTGACCATACCTCTCAACTGTCCACATTTTTGCAGAATGTCCGGCTTTTCACCTCATAAAATTTGTGGTTTTCTGGCAAATCCACGAGGACTGAACTCATTAAATAACGACATATGTTTGTGCTTCAGACTTCATTTCCTTCAGAAAATGCACATTAATACAAATTCTGTTATTCTAGCACCCAAGGTAAACTCTATAAGAGTGGTGTTTAAAACTTGTTCCTATTCTTATGGCTTTGACCCCATTATTTTAAGCTTTGTCCAGATTTCTTGCATTAAGAGGTTGAGAAGTATGCCCCTGGACACTGCTTTCATGACAGAGACGCATGTTATTTTTTCCAATGACTAAGAACTGACTAATAATATAAATTTGGAGGTTGTGGATGGCTCAACCCCACATTGGGGATGTCAGGGAGCCTACCCCCCCCCCCCCCTGCAAAAAAAAAAAAAAAATTAAATTTCAGTGAGCCAGATTATCAGGGGGTTTAATCTTTAGTGAGTCATAGTGGAAGGATTTACTATATCCTTGTTTTAAAATCAATGATAATATACATTAAAATTATATTTGTTTTTGCTACATTGTTGACTATCAAATAGTGAATGCTGCACTGTTTGCTTTCTTTCTCTAAATGTCCTGGGTCCCTTCACTAGTTTGTCCATATCTCCACAAGCACCTGACTGACTCAGAAATGAAACATTTCCCCAAGTGCCCCTTCAGTAGTATATCCAAATACACATAAGTGATTGACTGACTCCAAAATGAATGTTTCCGCAAGTGACCCCTTCAGTACTATGTCCAAGTGCACATGCACCAAGATAAAACACTTCTGCAAGCAACCTCTTCAGTAGTCATGTCTGTCTGTGTATGCGCAAGTAGTCAAATGACACCAAAATGAAACATTTCCCCAATGACCCTTCAGTAGTCTGCTTATGAATGCACAAGTATTTCACTGACTCCAAAATGAAACATTTCACCAATGGCCCCTTCAGTAGTCTGTCCATGTCTGCACAAACATGTCACTGACATCAAAATGAAAAGACTTCCTTTAATCATCCCTTCAGTAGTCTGTCCATATACGTAGGCACAAGCACCAAAATGAAACATTTCCTTCAACGACAAAATTAAACATATTTCCTCCAAGTAAAGACCACTTCAGTAGTCTTTCCAAGTATGTATTCACAAGTAATCAAATGACATCAAAATGAAACATAGTTCCACCAAGTAACGACCCCTTCAGTAATCTATCCATGTAGGCACAAACACTTCAAAGACTCCAAAATGACATGTTTCTCTCAATGACCCCTTCTGTAGTAAGTCCAAGTATGCAGAAGCAAGAAAACGAAACATTTCTCCTAACAACCTCTTCAGCAGTTTGCCCAAGTATGCACAGCACCAAAATGAAACATTTCCCCCAAGTAACGACCCCTTCAGTAGTCTGACAAAATAAGTATCCACAAGCACTCATATGACATCAAGCTGAAACATATTTCCCTCAAGTAATGACATCTTCAGTAGTTTTGTCCAAGCATGTATGCAAAAGGACTCAACATCAAAATGAAACAGATTTCCCCCAAGTAATGACCCCTTCAGTAGTCTATCCATGTATGTAAAAACACTTCAAAGACTCCAAAATGACATTTCCCCCCAATGACCACTTCAGTAGTATGTCCAAGTATGCACAATCACCAAAATGAAATAGTTCCCCCAACAGCCCCTTCAGTCATCTGTTCAAGTATGCACAAGCACCAAAATGAAACATTTTCCCGAAGAACCCCTTCAGTAATCTGTCCAAGTATGCACAAACACCTTTTCCTCAAGAACCCCTTCAGCACTGTCCAAGTATGTACAAACACCAAAATGAAACAATTCTCCTAAAGACCCCTTCAGCAGTCTATCCTAATTACATAGAAATAAATGAAATTTGCGGGAACAAAACATGCAGAATAATGTTCAGGAGAAGGTGTGAGGTTTAAGGGAAGGCAAGAAATAATCAATTTATGCAACACTGGACTGAATGACAGTAGTTGTAAAGAAACTAAACATATATTCTTCTTCGTCTTCTTTCAGCTTTTTCCCGGTTAGGGGTCGCCACAGCGGATGCTGTGAGGCGGCAATGCTAACCACTGCACCACCGTGGCCGCCCTAAAGAAACTAAACATATATAATGTATGTAAATGAAAAAATAATATGGTTTGTTTTCCTTTCTGTTAATGTATGCCTATTTTTAAGTAATAATTTAACAATGAGAAAAAAAACAAACAATTATGGACTGTGCCGAGTGCCGTTAAATGAAAAGCTAAACAACAAACTCCAATATACTAGCACTTTCACCATCAATACAATGGTTTCTTCAGAGTAAAAGGAGTATCAAATCACAAACTTTAAATACCCACTGAACTTGTGAAATGACCTATCAAAACTCTTTCCTAATTAAATATGTACACAATATAATAAGAAAAACATATAAAATCACACCCTTACAAACATTTGTAAAGCACATATTCATGAAATTATTAAAATCTCAAAAAAATAAATAATAATACTAATAATAATAAATAACGTTCATCAAGTGTTTCACAACAATATAGAATAAAGATAAAAAAACTCATAGGCAGTACTTATGGACTGACACAAACATCAAACAGCCATTGCCCTCTGCTTCAGTATGGGCATAATATTTTTGCCAATCTGGTACTTCTTCAATGGGAGGAGACATTTCTCTTCCCTTTCCCTTTTTTTGAATGGATTGTACTTTACAATCGGTTCTTGGATGATATACTGGTTCTTTGGAGGGGAGATGAAGCAGAGGCTAAGAATTTTGTTGAGTATCTTAATTCCACCACCCCATTTTTTTCTTTCACGTTTAAGTGGAACAACTAAATGATAGACTTTTTGGATATAAAGCTTATTAAAATGTCCGAAGGGTTGGAAAGTAATATTTACAGAAAAGAGACTTATAGTAATTCATTATTACATTTGCAAGTTGTCATCCTTTACACCAGAGTAGAACTGTGGTGAAAGGACAGATGGTTTTCTGTCTCGACTAGTGAGTAACAATATGACATACCAGGAAGAGATGTACAATCTTGTAGGGATGTTTCGAGATAGAGGATATCTACTGAAATTGTTGACATCTGTTAGAAATGAAGCGATGAGAAGAAGGGAAACATCTTTTTCACCCATTTTGAAAGATTTGGGTGGGACAGTTGGTACAATTGAAGGACCTGAACCCCTTGATTCTAGAGCTCTTGTTTTGAAATACAGTTATCAGACACTTCAGATTATTGAAATTATTAGAAAAGCATGGGATTCAGCATTTGATGCAGAAGTTAAAAATTAGTTAGGACAGACACCACGAGTAATATTCCTACCAGAGGTAGGAATATTAAAAATTTACTAGAAAGACCAAAAGAAAAGCACACATGGTCACGTATGTATAAATGCTGTAAATATAGTAATGATGGACCTTACGTGACTGTTTGGGGGTATAATAAAACAATTCCATGCCCGGGTAAATGTTGTTGCAATTCTAGGATGGTTGTCTATTTGGCAACATGCACAACATGTTCAGGTTTTTATGTAGGAAAAACCACCCGGAGGTTAAGAGAAAGGATAGCAGAACACCTCAGGGCCATTAAAAACGAGGACATTCATAATGCCTTATATTCACACTCTATTGTGTGTGGCAATTTTAAGAGGTTCATATTTTTTGTTGTTGACCGTGTATTGACAAGTGAAAGAGGGGGTGATGATAACATTAGAGTTGAGTCCTTGGAATATAAATGGCAAGTTTTGTTGAATGCTACATTATTCCCTGGACTCACTGATCACATTTCTATTATGCCCATACTGAAGCAGAGGGCAATGGCTGTTTGATGTTTGTGTCAGTCTAGACGTACTAACTAGGAGTTTTTTTATCTTTATTCTATATTGTTGTGAAACACTTGATGAACGTTATTTATTATTATTGTTAGTATTATTATTTATTTATATTTTGAGATTTTGATAATTTCATGAACATGTGCTTTCCAAATGTTTGTAATGGTGTGATTTTATATGTTTTTCTTATTATTATGTTGTGTATGTATTTAATTAGGAAATAATTTTGATAGGTCATTTCAAAAGTTCAGTGGGTATTTAAAGTTTGTGATTTGATGCTCCTTTTACTCTGAAGAAGCCATTGTATTGATGGTGAAAGCGCTAGTATATTGGAGCTTGTTGTTTAGCTTTTCATTAAACGGCACTCGGCACAGTCCGTAATGTTTTTTTTTTTTTCTCAGTGTTTATCCTCCTTGGGTTTTTGTTTTATTTTCAATAATTTAACAATACTCATCATTTACATGCAAGAAGTCTGTTCTACACAGCAACCCTTTGACACAGCTCTATTTATACTACTGGAGAATATTTTGGAAGTATTACTAGATATCAGATAGGTGCATAAATCATAATGAGTTTACTTACTTGATGGCAGGTGATACAAATTGCTGGAGAAAGATACAGATGCATGACACAATGCTTAATAGATAAGCAATCCTAGATACCGAGATGGGTACACTTCACTGGCCAACTATTTGAGAGGGATAGGTAATATCGGTCTTCAAGGACAGAAAGTACTGTATAGCTGTTCAGAAGATGGAGTATGCTTCACAGCAACATATTTTAGCTGGTCAGTGAACAGAAGTACCATTAGCGTCTTGGGGAAACCCATCATTACTTTGGTTTGACATGAGGACACAACTAGATACAGCTAAAGAATCAGTACAAGTGCTGTTAAGTGACAGATGCATACAGTGGCGGCTGGTGACTTCAAATCTGCAGGAGCCATCTGAATAGGTGGGGCTAATGGGATGGGGTGTGACCAACCTGAAAGCGGCAGAGCTATGCTCAAAACCACAAAAAACTGGTACTTCAATTAAATATGCTGCCCTGGGTGCCAAACCATCATTATGAGAGTCCAATCAAGACAAAATGAACTGGAGAAGAAAAAAATATTTCAATGCATTGACTACAAGACAGCTTATTTAATACCTAGATGAAAACAAAAAGGTTGAGGCATGAAAAAATAAATTACTTTTTAAATACATTACTGGAATGCCAGTCAAAATCAAGTATAAAAAACAAGCAGCACTCAATTCAAACCACTTCTCCTTGCACTGCAGTTCTAATTATAATTTACATTCAGCTTTACAAAAGTACCAAGTAACATGTTGAAAGTAGCAATCTCTGTGATACCCCCATTTGTAAAAATGTTTCTTATTCAAAAAAGACTTGCTGCCTGACAACAAATATCTACTTGTTTCATGGGGAAAACATCATCAAAGTAAAAAATGAACAGCAAACAAACAAGCTCAAGATAAATTGCTTAAAGGATTCCTGCACAGGGTATTGCCCACACATGATAGACTGACATTCTGTTTAGTTTACGGGTAAAGTCTGCAAAGATGACTGCAAGTCTCCAACAAATGTAATGAGCTTCTGAAAATACTGTAATCCTGTCCTTTATTACAAATACTGCCATGATATTCATTTCAATACCTAAGGCTTATATGTTATCTAGTTATGTACATATTTTCCGCATAGCAAGAACAAAAAGGCTTTCAATGTTGATAATTCTTTAACAGTATGCTTATTAAAGCTTACGTGCATCTTACAATCTCAGACAAGCTTACCTGATGGTCATTAAAGCATTGCTACTTAAACACAGAACAGCAGGCACTGTAACAACCTGCATTTTCTCAATAAGAAGCATAAATCAACAGTATAAAAATATGACAGAAAATCAGAACATTCTGCAAAACAAAGGACAGATGAAAAGCCACTATAGTACTTGTGTCTACCTCTGCACACTTACACTGCATAACTGCTCCTTGTCTTGCTTGGACACATCCAGAGTCGCTACATGGGGAAGTGGGCTACAACAAGTATGTCACAATTTGAAATGTCTCTGGCTGACGGTGATGGCCTTGACACATTTGTCATACCTCTCAACCTCAGAGCAAGAAATCTGGACAAAGCCATAAATAAAAGTGGGACAAAGGCCCAAAAATAAGGACAATTTTTAAATATTGCTCTTACAAACTTAGAAAGTTAAATAAAACAGTAGGTCTTGCATTAGTATGAATTTTCTGAAGGGTATGAAATCTGAAACTGTCATTTTCTAAATTCAGTCTTTAATGATTTGCCACTAATTTGACAGAAAACCACAATTTTATGAAAAACAGACCACAAATATGACGCAAAAAAAAATCTGTGGATATTCTGTGAAAATCTGAACACACACAGACATACAGGCTTCTCTGCCGCTATATGCAGTTTATCATTCTTCACTCTAAAAAGGATGCAGCAGAAGAGCATGTAAGCGTGTGTGTGTGTGTGGTTTCTTGCAAACATTTTCATTGTATTCTCTTGTCCATCTCATAATTAATTAAAAATTATTTTCTTCTGCTTCTCTATACTTACCAACAAGGATTCACTAAAACAGAGTGTAATGCTATCCAAAGCACTACTTCTTTTAGTTAAATCTATTTAGTGCTGTATTCTGAACAATGCATGCTAAATGTACACCACTTCAAGTAACCTATGTCATTCACTTACTGTGCCTATTGGCCTTACACATTTATCCATTTAGTCTCTGTGTTTCATGGTTTCACGGAATTATCAGCCTTGTATCCAGAGCCATTTAAAGCTAAATACCTCATTTATCATCTACAAATTTATCCAGATTCCTTTTAAAAATATTCAGAGATTCAGAACATCTTATATGTCATGCAAGTGTATTCCACAGCCTGACAAACCTGACTAAAAAAGCCTAGTTCTTTTGATGGAACAATGCTTAAACATGACCAGTAACAGACAGACTCCAGGTCCTAAGATCTCTAAACAGGTAATACTTATCTAAGTAAAGTAAAAACATGATTGGCTGTGGTTCCTCCATACTTACTATGTACTTAATTTTATAAAGTGATGATTGCCTATGTTGATTATTGCTCTATCAAGTTGTACTGACCAAAAAGAGTGAAAGTGACATGATGCATTCTGCTGACAGAGGAAGCAGGCAAAGCACAAAAAAATGTTGGGAACAGAGAATTAGGCACTTACAGAATTCAAACATGCAGTAATGCACCTCACCAAACAATCAGGAAAAGTTTTTGTTTTTTTTTAAAGAATTTACTTGAACATAAACTAACAGCAAAATTAAAGTTTCTAAATATGACTGCAAAGTAAATCATGCGAGAGTGGCTGACATCTCTAAAAATGTCCGTTAGCACTAAGGCACCCAATATAAGGAAAAAACAAACAAATACTGCTGACAGCCAGTACTCACTGTTCTCCATTATCCTGGCAAGTGGCAAACAAAACATAATGGGCAGTTGTGGGCTTTAGTAGTTAAACAATATCAGACCAGAGACAGCAATTGGAATTGAATTCAGTATGTGATGTAAATAAATAAATAAAAAGTCTGTTACAACTTGCGTGGCTCATTTTGTGACTTACTTTTCTTACCTTATGCCACTATTCAAAATTACCTGGATATCAACTTGGTCCAAGCAGCAGCCTTCACCAAATGCACAAAACAGCAAGTCTCCAAAGTCCTCATCCAAATGAATGTACCATACAGAATATCTCATTGTTTATCCTTAAAACCTAGCTGGGATATTGCAATCAATGTACTACCACCTAGATGTGAATATGCTTTGCCATTAGAGCACTCTGTTAGGGCACTCTATTTTAACATAATATAGTCATTCTACAAAACGCAAAGGGTGGGATATTGCAATCAGCTTACTACAACCTAGACTTCAATATGCTTTGTTGTTAGAGCACACTATTTTAATTTTTAACATAATACAGGCAGCTATGCTACAAAGTGCAAAGAATAAGGTAACTAAGATTAATACTTCTAGGCCATCGTGATTGTCAGCAACACCATGTTACCTTGCAGAAAATTAAGTTGGAGTCGGACTCGCTTGTCCATAAATTCCAAAAGGTAAATGCATGCAAGATACAATCCATACATAGTATACTGTTAGTACATACCAAGAAAAAAAACAGTAGATGTGTCAAAGTCTCTGTCAGGCAGGCAGGCTTAGCCTAGCTCAGTCACTCACTATTCACGATCGTGTTCCAACCTCAGATCTGTAAAGGAAAATCAAATAGAGTGCTACTGACTGATTCTCGCTCTTTTTCCCAGTGTGCAAAGCATGGGTAGAGAGCGAGAACCAATCAGTAGCCATCCACGTCACATACGTGTCTGTGGACGTGGCAGTCCGAACCCCTTCCACAAAACTGCGGTTGCAAACCGCATTGACTTCTGGGCATCACACAGATGCCTTTTCTCTTTAATCTGGACTGCTTGCACAGCAGTCCAGATTACAGAAATGCAAATTAGTGTTACTGTAAATCTAAAAATTTACAAACAAGTTAATTTCAATGAGATTAGTATGATATATAGTCATTACTGTGCTGATGACTGAAAATATGGGTAGAATTAATGAAGAAAAATTTAGAAGATGAGGAAGAAAATTATGTAGATTGCATGGATATGGTTTGGAGTAAAAAGATAAAAAACAGATTTTTGTGGAGTTAGTTAAATGATACAAGCATTACACTTAATGTGACTGTGCACAAGTTAAGACAACTGCTAGGACCATTAGTCTAAAATGTCAAGCAGCTGAAACTTCGGAAGATGAGAGTGAATTACTACAAGATCTATGTGACGACATGATGCCACTGAAGCACATGTCAGGAAAAATATAAAATAAGACTGAGGAAAATTATGATTGCTGCACTGAACAGCAATGAATTTCAATGGTGGATAAGGCAAAAAGGAAAAAATATGATTTTTGTCACACTGTAGAAGGAGTGAGCAATGCAGACTGTTTGGACTTTGTAAAAATAAAGATGGCACTCTGGACTGGATTCACTAAAACCTCTTGGTCTTGCAAAGGTGTAAAGGGTATATGCACATCTGTAACAGAACAGTTATGTGGAAAGCATCGTATTATGCTAGTTCATTTTATTTCTTGATTTGAAAAGGAAGTACTTTTGTGGCAACCTTGGCATCCTGTAAAGAGATGTACAATGGAAGGCTGATGTATCATTATAGATATGATTTTTCTGAAGCTATACTTCAGCAACGATCACAGTTCATGGAAGCAATTACAGAATGTTAAAGGCAGAAGATAAAGTACAGAATGGACATTTCCATAGGTCCTTAGGAAGTTACTAGGCTAATGGCCCTAGGGTCTTTACAAGCCAAGCCATGGAACCTCCCCAGTACCCTAATTGGCCATAGTTTGATGGTTGTTGTTTGCAGAGTGGTTCTATGATCAGCACAGATTGCCCCTGTCCATGAGGGTCATAGCTGCCACCCCTGGGGTGAATTTATGGTTACTCATCCAATTGTCAAGGTTGAGCTTAAATAGGGTCATTGAGGAGCTCTACTTCACATGAAGTGGGAGCTTATTCCAGAGGACTGTCAATCTCTGGGAGACATACCTGTCTCTCCTACATGCTCTGTTAATGTCACAGGCTAGGTTGAGATTCATAGAGCGAGTGACTCTGGTTTCGTTTGATTTGCAGATGTGCATCGCTTCCATTTTGGCAAGGTCAGAGACTGCTCTGTAGGCCAGGCACAGGTCACCTCTCAGAAGTCTGTATGATACAGTGTACAATGACAGGGCTTTCAGTATTTACATGCAGGGCATGTCGTGGAGACTTTGAATTCTCTTAGAAACCTCTGTGGTCTCTCCAGCTGCTGCAGGTGTCTGGTGAGGTAGGTACAGAACACAGCATTGTACTCAATCAGTGGTCTGATAAGGGTCAAGTACAGCAGAGTTATAACCTCCTTGGTCTTGGATGCAATGACCTTACTTATGAGATGTGCAGTGTAGAAGGCTTTCCTTACAACTGCAGACACATGGTGATCGAAGTTTAGATTGCCATCAACTTGCGTTCCAAAGCCTCGCACCACTGTGTTTGAGCTTAGAGGGGTGCTATCTATATTGCAAATAGTAAGGGTTACTTTTTTGCCAAAGGGGATAATGAGGCATTTTTTTGCATTTAGTTTTAGTCCATGGCTTTGGCACCAATCGTTTGTCTGTTTCAGTCCTTTCTGTAATTTCCTGACATCTTTGGGGGGCTCTATGACTGTTCCCAGTTTACAGTCATCTGCAAACTTGATATGCCGCAGGCTATCTACTTTTGCCTGGACTTCAGAGAAATAGATTCCAAACAGTAGAGGGCCCAGTGCAGATCCTTGTGGTACACCACTGGTAACTGGTCTACTGGTGGAAGTGGACTCCCCAACTTTGACAGTGTGCGTTCTATCAGTGAGCCAGTTGGTTACCCATCTAATGATGAATGGGTTAATTCCCAAGATGCGAGAGTTTCTCAATGACCCCTGAGTGGGGAATTGTGTCAAAGGCCTTGGCTAAATCAAGACAGATGGTATGTATTGCTTTTCTCTCATCCAGGGCTTTGGTGACATTTTCAAAGAAGTCCACCAGGTTTAATAAACTCTACCCTTGACAAAACCAAATTGGGTTGGGTCAATAGTTTGAAGGTTGCCATTGTCCTGGTTGAGAAGGTCCATGATGATTCTTTCCATGGCCTTGCAGATAAGGCTTGTCAGGCTAATGGGTCTATAGTTGCCTGGGTTGGTTAATGGACTCCCTTTGTGTACAGGGATTACTGTTGCTGTTCTTCACTCTGCCAGCACAAAATCAGTGCTTTGGCGGAGGTTAAAGAGACTGCTAAATGATTCCGCTAGGTCTTGTTTTAGATTGTTTAGTAAGCATCCTGGGATGTTATCTGGTCCCACGCAGGCCATATTTTTGTCCTTTGAGAGCACTTGTATAACCTGTTCTTTAGAGATACTTGGTAGAGGACAGGTGTCAGAAACGCTATGGAGTACGGCCGGTGGGGGACATGAGGGGGGAAATTATCACCAAATCTGTCAGCTAACAGGTTGGCAATTTCTTCAGGTTCAGTATGATTGGTGCCATCCACTATAAGTTTGGCACAGAGCTGGGCATTCCTTTTGAAGTTTTGGATGTAGCTAAAGAATGTCTTACGATTGTTTTTTGGTAGGGATGTTAGTGTAGTCTCATAACTAGCTTTAGAGGACTTTTAAAAGGTTTCTGACTTGCTTGTTTAAGCTGTGGAGGGTAGTCTTCATTTGCTGAGTAAGTTCCCTCTTGTTTCTTAGATAATCAATTTGTTTCTTTTGTTATATAACCTATTTATACTTGCAGTCCACAATGGTGGCTTGTTTTTATGACAGGACCTGGTTTTAGTCTTATCAGGTACAGCCAAGTCAATACATTTGTTTAAGTGTACTTCTCTGCATAGCAGTTGTTATTGCCTGTGTTAGCAGTGGCTTTGAAACCTTTTATACCATCTCTTAGAAGGCGACCGTTTGCTTTGGAGAAAATTTTTATTTTTTTTTGCTCCTGTGGGGGGCATCAGGTCTGATCTTTACTTCAAATGAGACTGATTTATAGTCAGACTTAACCATGGAATGCAACACACTGGGGGTAATGCAGCGACCCCCAATGTTGGTGAGTACTAGTTCGAGAACATTTGAGCCCCTTGTGGGGATGCAGAATAACTGTTCCAGGACATTTGAATTAACAAAGCTTGGGAACCTCAGAGTGATGGTGTTTTTGCTTGTATAAGTCACCCAACCGATGGATGGGTAGTTGACGTCTCCCATAAGGTGTTTGGCTGTATATTGAGCATTTCTAGCAAGTCCAGGTAGGCAGTGTGTTTCTTCTGGTTCATGGTGGGGGACTTGTAGCTAGCTATGATGTGGTAAGGTATTCTACCTATAGTCATTTAGACCTGGAGTAGCTCAAGAGAGTTGTACTGTTTCACCAGCCTCGAGGTGAATTTGGATATAATGAAAATGGATACACCTTCACCTTTGGTTCTTACATGCTTGTTTTGGGGTCTGAACGTGTGGAAGACATTATAGCCCTGCACAGCTAAGGTGCTCTCTGCTGCCTTGAACAAAGTGTCAGTGACTGCACAGACGTCAGCATCTTCCAGGGAGTGCAGTTTACTGTTTAGGCACCTAGCATTAAGCAGTGTGCCCTTGAGTTTGTCTCTAGTGGATTTTCTTTTTACATCGGAAGTTTCATTGTTTTGACATAGCCTAAAAAAGGCACCATGGGGGAGGCAAGCATCTTTGCCAGTATCCGAAAGCCTTGAAGAGACAGGTGTAGGTCATCTCTGGCAAAGCATCATCATGGTCTGTCAGCCATGTTTTCCCAGGCTGACAGATTCTGGATCTCCCTGGAGTGACACCAGAAACTAAGCCAATTGTTGAAATTAATAATTTTTTGTCTGTACTGTGGCATCATCCTAGGTGAAGACAGTATGCTGCTTAGGGCTAGGGACATACCTGCCTGTAACACATAATCTCAGAGTTCTGTCATGTCTATCTTCATATAGTCCAGAAAGATACATCTCGAGTCATTCACTCCAACATGTACTATTACAGTCATAATTATTGCTGAGTGACTTAAGTGTGTGCGTGACTTGACGGATCCTGGCACCTAAAAGGCAGCTGATTGTGACCTTCGCCTTGTCCAACCTGGTGAGAGGGACTACTGTGTCTCACTACTGAGTTGCCTATGACCAGGACATTTGATTTTGAGGTGTTTTGTCTTAGGGCCTTAACTGATGAGACACTGATATGCATGTTGTGTGTACTGGTGGATTCTGTTCATGTACCATTATATGTGGGTTGTTTGCGCTTTGGAGATCTCTGATCTTTTGGTAGGCTCTTGGTGAGTATCTGTGCATGTGGGTTTATGTGTTTTGACTTTATCTTGTGTAAGAGGAGAAGTGTTTGTGCTGACAACCTGTTTGATGTCTTGTTTATTGTTATGTGAAAGGACTGATTCAAGTTTCATGGTATAGTGACATCTCTCACATACTGTATTTGTTTGCTTTAGGAGCAGGTGTATACATGAGGTAACTGCTAATTGCCTCAAGATGCCCATGTCTATCAGCCTGGTTGGAGAAATGATGGGAAACTGACTGTCCAAAGTATCAGATAATCCCTGGTTTGTGGGAGGACAAAATAGATCAGCTATTACTCTGGGATTAATGAGGGGACTTAATTCTATACAAGATGAGGGATGAAAAGTGGGGAGAAGCTCCTCAGTGCTTAGATGAGTTGCCTACAGTTCAGAAGTGTGCAGCAGAGTTGCCCGAAGAGCAATAGGGAAGCCTGGGAGGGTCTCACTGACTGGTGTCTGTAGAAACAATTTTTTCTAGATGTTTGCATTTACACAAGGCACCGCTAACCCCAGTTGCATGGTGGCAGCTATGTGCAAACGTGAGGCTTAAATACAAGCAAATTTAAACAGTTTAAACACAAACTACCAATAGGAAAACCCCACATAAAACCTTTATTCCAGCAATCCCCAACTCAGTTGAGTCCTGAGCTACACAATTCTGTCACAAGGGTGCAGGGAGGCCCAATTAAGTAAGATGGCTGGTTTTAGTACTCATGTGATACCAAACAGTCTAGATTCAGCAAGTCTGAATTTAGCCTATGCTATTTAAGGCAGAAATAGCCATGATACAAGGTGCAGAATGAAGTAGTCACCACAACAAAAAAACAGTAAAAATGAAGCAGTTCAATAAAATACAGTTCACAAAGTGCAATACAGGTTTAAATTATACTTATTTTTTAGAAGATTATAGTGGATGCCTTGGACTTCTGTTCAGGTGCACTCCAGACCTCTTGCTAGTGTTAAAAGTATTTTTCTGATTTGACTGCTGCTGTTTATTAAGTGGATGCAGAGATTGCTTCAGTTACTGAACTGCAATATTGAAGAAATGGAAATTAAAACTACCTCTAAGACAGTAGATTGTTCTGAGTTTTGTGGTATTGGAATGTGAATGGGAAAACCAGACTAAGCAGGATGTTTAAGGTAGAGCTTTTATGTGTTAATTAGCTAACTCTTCTTACCTTTGTAAATGCATCGCTTAGTTAGCAAAAGTGGTATTGGTCATATATTTAAGTTTTGGACATCTTTTTTTTTTTTCTTTTTGGACTGATAAAAGTATGATCAGATAGACAACTGTAAGACATTATTTGACTGGGCAAGTCAAACAAAATGAATATCAGTTAAAGGGACATTGTTAAGTCTTAGCAAATCTAGATGCTATATGCTAAGACAATGGAGTTACTTCCTTTAATTAGATATTTTTACATCATTGCCTAAAGCATACTCATTTAAAAATATGCCTACCGATGTACAGTAACATGTTTGTTCTTCTGCTTAAAAGTTTATTCAGTTTAAAAAGAAGTCAAGTTTCCAAAGTAAACTCGCGTGAGTGTGTGTGCGTGCGTGTCTCTGTTAAAACTTTGACATTTTGTAAAAAGTTGTAAAATACTACCGAGTTAATATGATGACCAAGATGAACTAGAGGGGAAATGCCTATTAAATTTATGGAAGGCACCAGTCTTCTTAAAACTGCTAAATATATTGTTGGAATGATTTTTCTACAAGACATTGTGGCATTGCTGCTAAATAGTTTTTTTAAATTTAAGCAGATTTGAATATTAACTAAAGTAATGCTGTATTTCCATAAAATGTTGAATCCTATTGTAAGATGCTAAACTGATTTTCTTCACATAAGCTTTCTTTGTACTATTGTTTAAAGTTAATTTACTGTGAAATGAGTCTGGTATAAATGTACTGTGCCCACAGTTACAAAATGACTTTGACTAATTCCATTTATATGTTTGAGATAATTTATGGCCAACCTGAAAAGGTTTGTTGCTACAGGAAGTAGGCTGGGACATAATATTACACACACAGTCTTGCTCCTGATGATGTTATTAAGTAGTTAGAGCTTATTGTCCCATCTCCATACTGAGCTTTGGTGTTGATACTGCAAGCTCTGAAGGACTGGACCATCTACAATGTATTTCTATATTATCTTTGAAAGATAATAATTTAACAGTTCTTCTATTTAGCATTATCAAAAAAGATGTGTATGCATCATCAAAACTGTGTGCATCCACAAATAAAAAATCACTGATGTTATTTACACAAACACACACACACACATGGTCACTGCCCCAGACAAGCCAGATGTACCACAAGAAGCACTGATTTTTTCACAAACGTACACATATACTAACACTACCTCCAACAATCCAGATTTGTCAAAAAATGTACAAAAGTTTACACACACACACAGACATTGCACACATATCTACATGCAAACTGGAGGAATGCCAGTTCAACTACAGCATGCATTTAAGACCAACAAGTTAGCCCTAATTTGTTCCACTTTCCATCACAATCAGGCATTATTGTACCAATAAGTGGCTGTCTTTGTTTGTCTTGGCAAAACCTGTATGAAAGCAACTGACACAGTGACATAGTAAGTAGTGTTGCCATCTTACACCACATGACTTTAGTTTGTCCTTGCAACTTTGCAAATCTTGTGAAGTAGCTTCCCCTGCAAGCAGACGTTGTGGTCCCAAACTGCAAAATCTGTATTTGACTGTGTAGTTAATGCCTCATCTTGTTCTGACTCAGGTTAATTCCATACATAGACGTAAGCACCTTCTATTCACTTTACTTCATCTCTTAAGAGTGCTCCACCTCCTGTGAACATGTGGTTTTGCTGCACAAGTTTTGTGAGATGTGTCTCCTTATTTCTCTCCTATATTGTTCCCTGATGTCAAACATTATGCCCCATCATCTTATCATCTTACTCTTTTGAACTAAACAGCCTCTTTTTTTTCTCAAGACACATTAATTCACACCAAAGAAGAACATAACTGAACACTGTCTCCACTGCTAGACATCACAGGAAACTTACTCAGAAAATAATTAAAACTGGTTTTACTTTAAACACTATTGTGCTGTATCAAATAGTCTATAAATAGAATCTACAATGACCAAGACTATAGACAGATATATGTGTTTCTCAATCTTTTGGGCCATCAGTGAGAAACATCAGTCTGAGTCCTAATAAGTACAGAACCATTCTATGCTAATGTAACATACAACAATAGCATTATCAAGACGGCTTGTTAAATGTAAAGCTCAAAATAAGAAAAAATAGAGACCACAAAGAAGTACCTTTGAGAAACACTTTTCTACACAGGCTGCAGAGTTAAATTCTGAACAACATAACCTCACATCCTGACTCAAATCTCATAGCTCTCTGCATGGATCTGCTCTGCAAGTTTCAGGCATTTTGTAGCAATCGACCTGTACATAATACTGGTGGTCTACCATAATACAGCTTTACTAAAAACTAATCAGCACCTAAACTAGAAATAAGTGCCTCACTTTACACCTTACTTCTCTTTTCGCCACCATGGTCTCAGTCCTTATGGACTCTAAATTTCCAGGCACTGCTAAACACAGCACCATACTTTTAAAAGAATTTAGCCTTAACTGAAATTCTGTTTCAGAAGTAAAAATGTAAAACACATTGGAAAAATCCTGACGGTTAACCAATGATGCTATGTCAAAGACCACATCAAAACTACATATCCTTCTATAATGGGTGCATATCAACTACCCCCAAAAATATTTTATCTGTACTACATTCCTGCCTGCATCAAGCCACCATTGTGTTCCTGCTCCTTCATTACCAGTAGCCAGAAATTTCTGGAGTCTTCATTTCATTTCATGCATTCTGCACCAAACCCAACACTTCTTAATGAACTGTCTGTAAAAAATGTGGGCAAATCTTATGAGAAGATGTCAACAATCATTCCGAGCACTTACTAAACAACTCGCTCGAAGTCCAGAACAAGTACTTCTTTGCATGCACTACGCATGTTTGAGAGGACTACTTTATTTGGTGAAGCAAACACTAACTCAGATTCTGTCCTAAGAAGAAGAATGGAATCTGGTAAATTTTAAGCAAGGATGGAAACTCCTTTGTAACACCCCACAACACTTACAAATATGAAGTAAAACTTGTAAGTCCCAGTATTTCAAAAAATGTCAAGAACTGCTACACAATGCTAAACAGAAGACAGATTGCATGCAGTTAACTGTTATGCAGATTGGACCATATCTGATGCTTACAGATGCCAGGTAAAATGGTGAAGCTCAATACTTCTGGAAATGTCTGAGCTGGTAAAGAATTGGCCTTCTAATCAAAAGGGACTAAAACATCCCTTGGCTCCTTTGACTCAAAACCTGCTACTCTAGCCTAAACACTTGCTATCTACTTCATACAACCCTCAAACTATCCTCCTGTTAAGCTCCATCCACTTCTCTCAAGGCAACAGTTATTTCTTCAACTTTAATGAGTTCAAGCAAAAAAGATCACAATCAATTTAATTCACTACTTAAATCAGTATATTAGACCAAATCATGAACATCTGCATTCTAGGTTCAGGCATAAAAAAACTTGTACTGATACAAAGCTGTTACACACCTTTACCTTCTGTCTGACCAGTGAAAGCTGCTTTACTGATACACGGTTGCTACACACCTTTACCTTCTGTCTGACCAGTGAAAGCTGCTGTACTGATACACAGCTGATACACACCTTTACCTTCTGTCTGACCAGTGAAAGCTGCTGTACTGATACACAGCTGCTGCTGCTGTACTGATACACAGCTGCTACACACCTTTACCTTCTGTGTGACCAGTGAAAGTTGCTGTACTGATACACAGCTGCTACACACCTTTACCTTCTGTGTGACCAGTGAAAGTTGCTGTACTGATACACAGCTGCTACACACCTTTACCTTCTGTCTGACCAGTGAAAGTTGCTGTACTGATACACAGCTGCTACACACTTTTACCTTCTGTCTGACCAGTGAAAAGCTGCTTTACTGATACACGGCTGCTACACACCTTTACCTTCTGTCTGATCGGTGAACGCTGCTGTACTGATACACAGCTGCTACACACCTTTATCTTCTGTCTGATCGGTGAACGCTGCTGTACTGATACACATCTGCTGCACACCTTTACCTTCTGTCTGACCAGTGAAAGCTGCTGTACTGATACACAGCTGCTACACACCTTTACCTTCTGTCTGACCAGTGAAAGCTGCTGAACTGATACACAGCTGCTACACACCTTTACCTTCTGTCTGACCAGTGAAAACTGCTGTATTGATACACAGCTGCTACACAACTTTACCTTCTGTCTGACTAGTGCAAGCTGCTGCTGTCTCACTAGTTTAACGCAATAAATCCACATACATTATCTAGTGCCTATTTCTCTATCATTTTCCTAACCCAAATTATTAAAATCAGTTGTCTCATAGGTTCATAGGTATGTACTAGGCTAATGGCCCTGGAGCCTTTACAAGCCTAGCCCATAGGATTAACCTGGCAATGTGCCACCCAACTTTAGTTCCCAGTGCCTCTGTCGAGTAGAGCCACTGGAGTGATCCCTGGGGTGAATTTTCTACTTCCCATCCACTTATCAAAATTTCTCTTAAAGAGGGCCAGTGAGATGCTCTGTTTGACATGTTTGGGATCATCTAAGGAACAACCAACTAAATTATGGGCTCTTTTTACAATAAACACTGCTGTCGCAGCTATATTGTTAACAAGTTCCATTAAATATAATATGAACAGACAAAACTCAGCTGAAGTTTTGTTTATACGACTAAAGCCTTTGATCACAGCAACATAGACTGCTAACCATACATGTTATTGACACTCTTCTGTATAAAATGTTTCTTCCACCTACTTATCTAAGCCTGTCTGAAGGGTACTTATACATCCCCCTAGCCTATTCAAATCCTTTATTTCTAACAGGGGTGTTCCTCAAATTTATTTGTCAAGGGCATTGCTGATTAACAGTAAACTCACTGTGGATAATCTTGAAATAAAGGCCATTCACTGTGCAGATGGTAAAGCATTCATAAAGTCTGATCATTCAGAAGGGATGGTCAACATTTTACTGAGCAAGAGCTTAACCTAAAGAGGCTGAAGGCTATCACAAAAGAGTTTTACAGTCAGCATCTATGATCTCTTCAGACATCCTGAGCTCTGCCTTAGCCCCACATTATCCTTCACCCATCATATCAGCCGTGGTGAAAACAAGCCTTCAATTTACCTAAGAACACACAGTGCTACATACTTCTTTACAAGTAGAATGTCCTTCTACCAGTAACTGAACATCCCTTTCTTTCGCTTAATGGCAGCTTCATCCTACAATACTTTCAGGCTATACATATTTCTGAAAAGGCTCTACAAATTCATTCCGTCATTCCTGCTCTTAAGTCAAAGCATGGCCTTACTATCTCACTATTTTAACACAATAAGTCTACATATATTACCTACTTCCCATTTCTCTACTGTATTTATAACTTTCTAGGAAAGAGTTAGCTCACTTATCTTCAAACTTCTATGTCTAAACTCATCACTGTATTCCAGATTGCTTTGCACATCTGCCATTTCCATTTCTGCTTTCTCTCTCCCTAACCCACCCTTAGCACTCTTTCAGTTGTAAAGACTTCACCACTGCATACCTGAAGTTCTGAAATAGCACACCACGCTATATTTAGTTCCTCCCTACTTATCTTCCTTATATAGCAGCACTAAAGAACAAGCTTAAGTACCCTTCTAAATATAGAAAGGTGTGAGCTGTACTGGAAATTGTATTTAAATGCTAACAATTGGCCAGGTTTGAATGACCAAATATCACTGGCATTTACTTTAAAGTTTAAACCATTGGAGAGATAAGGTTTATTTTTACCATCAATTTAAATTTGCACCTGCAAGAGGTTTATAGCTTTTTAAACTTTTAAGTTGTTTGCATTTTATATGTTCTTTATATATTTGCTACTGTTGCTTTAAAAAACACAGCCTGTTCTGTTCTTGGCAGTCATATGACCTGTTTTTAGATCGCCTGAGTTTACAAATTAGTCTGTTCGATGGGGCTTTTTTATCTGAGGAAGTTTCTACTCAAAGAAACAAAAGTGCTAATCAATTAAACATTTATTCTGCCAAGCAGAGCTGTGCTTCTCTGCCTATTCAGTTCCTGTGTGCTTTGGGCTTGTTTACATTTGAGTTTTGTTTTTCTGGTCTGTAGATTTCCCTTGATGGTAGAAGGGTCTCTTCCTGGCTCCTCATTGCAAAATCTATATCTTGAAGTGGATGTTTATGAGCAACAATTGGTTGGAAATCTGACACTGCTTTTGCAACAACTGAGTCAGCGAATGGTAACTTTACTTCAACTTGTATGCTGAGTGAACACAGAACAAGGGGAAATATGGGTTCTGGTGTTGGACAAATGGATGTAGTGAATAGGCGGACTGAGCAGTCTTACAGAACTGACAACACACCAAGCTCCCTCCATAATGTAGCACAAAATGGAGCAGGTAATGTTTATAACCTTTTACATGGGGGGTTAAATGCGGCATATGCTTGTGGCTTTAATATAACAACTTGTCGGTTTTAAATGACTTGGCTAAAAGCAAACATCGGGCTAAATCAACCAGCAGGTGCCAACACTACATTATGTCAGAGGCTAGCAGAGTTTGTTTACAAACTAATGAAAATTAAGAAACTGCAATTAGAAAATGTCTATTTTTATTGAGTGTATTAAAATAAACATGATCCCTAAGGGATTGCAGATGTGGCATTTCCCAGTATGAATCCCACAGGATGGTGCATGTGCAGATTTTTAGGAGCATAGAACAGCATATACAGACCATTAAGAATCGTAAAATTAAAAAAAAACAGAATGTGACTAATGAATACACTAACAATAGAACTGATCCAATTCCCTCCAATTCTCAAGTATGGGGCACAAAATTTCAGGGAGCATTTCAACAAATGACTAATACATCTTATACTGATGTGAATGAGTTTGTTCATAACAATGAAACAAATGGCTTTTTAGACCAAGAAGAATACCCATTGCTGAGGGGATCAGAGAGAATCAGGGAGAAGCAGCAGAATCAGAGCAACCAAAGGAAAACCAGGAACCATAACAAGCCCCCTCAATGCGGTGGTCCGAGGGGAAAAAGGGGAGGCTACAGGGATCAGAATTACACAGAAAGGAACCCAAACTGGCATTAATGGTTGAAAACCACTGCAACAACCATAAACTGTCCCCTTGCACTATTGGTAAAAATAGCACCGGGGGACTTTAATGTATATAACTTCTCTAAACATACTATTGATGTTTGCAGTGGGGATTTATTTGCGAGGGTTTGACATTTATCACTAATAAACAAGCCAATTTTGCTCACACATTAATTGATCTAAAACGGTATGTAAGAAAACTGAATTTTAAAGTCTTGTTCCAAAATGTTAACCATGCAATAAACACCTTAAGGGCGTCCAGCACATTCAATCCATCCCTCCATCCTACAATACAGTTTTTTTAAAAATATGTGAACTGGACATTCGGTGTACTTTAAGTAGAAAACTTAATTGTAGTGCAAATGAACACAATACATCTAATGTTGAACAAAAAAAAGACTACAAGAACTTAAAAATAATCCCAACATATGAATTATGAAGCCTGACAAGGGGGGCAGGATTGTTACTATGAATAACAGTGATTACTCAAGCAATATGAAGGAACTTTTAGCTGAAGACACCTATGAAAAGGTATCACTAAATGAGCTTAATATTGCATATAGAAAAATTAGAAGCCATCTCGAGGACATAACATGCTCACTGAGCAAATGGTCACTACTGACGAATACAATTATTTAAGAGTGGTTAATCCCATGACATCTGCATTATTTGGTATGCAGAACATATACAAAAACATTACTCAGCCCCCCCCTTGCGCCCCATAGTAGACACATGTGACTCCATCACCCACACATATGCTACATTTTTAGATGAAAAATTAAAAAGTTTGGTCACACAGGAAAAACACATATCCCGCAATTCCTGGGACTTTTTAGGAAAATAAACAAAATAAAATACAAAGATTCATACATTTTCATCACTACTGATATCAAGGACTTGTATGGTATAACACCATATGAGCCTGGTCTTAGGTGGTTTACGGACTTTCCGTTTGAAAAAGGAATTAATCAAGACAAGATCAGGCTATATGAAAATCTATTAGAAATGGTATTAAAAAATAACTACATCATGTTTGAAAAAAAAAATGTATTTACAATGCAAGTATGTTGCCATGGGGTCAGCTTGCGGGGGGTTATTCGCCAACATAGTCATGATCCAATGGAAAAAGAACTACTTATTCAACTCTGAATTTTTGGATCATGTACTTTTTACACAAGTTTTTTGGATGACATCTTTAATTTATAGGATGGCAAGAAGAACACCACCCCACACTTTTTGGCATACATTAAATCAAGCCACCTGTTTCTTACAGTTTAAACATAAATGGCATGAGATTCATATTGCGTACCTGGACATCTAATAATGCAAAAACATGCACCAAAACCCAGCGGTAGTGCGAAATTAGGGCTAAAAGTTTTGCTGTACTCAAAAGTTGTAGTGAGCAATAACCAGCTCAAAGCAGTAATCCAAAACACACGATTTATTAGGAATGAACCAGACGTACACACAGTAGGCTTCACGTTTCGTCAAAAACTTCATCAGAATAATGAACAGTCATCTACAAAGCAATTAAATAGTCCAATTAAAGTTCAAATGCACCAATAGCAGTCACTATATCATGAATTAATAAATAGCTACAGAGCACATAAAATCTACTAAAAAATGACAAAACGTTATGAGACCTAATAAAACAATATAATGTTAAAAGTGTGATTTTTTAACATATAAATTAATAGACTAAAAGTCCATATTCAAACATAAATACAATGGATGTTAAAACAAATAAAAAATGTATAAACATTATATGCACTTCATATTGTATTATCTATGGTCTTTTAATGCCCTCTAGTGGAAGAAAATGATATTTTTCCAAAATTTAAGAATTAAAAAGCTTAAAAACAATAATAGCAGCAAGTAGTGAAATATGCTTAAAGTTACACATTATAATTTAAAGTTTAGCAGATCTCATTTTCAAAACAGGAGCCAAACTAATCATGTCATTTAAGCCTGGGAATTTATTAGACTCTAAAACAATTTGCCAATATAATTCCCTGTAAGCAACCAAGGTCTCCCAACAACCACCCCTAGGATCTAAAGGGACCACCTCTAATACAAAAAAATTGAAGAATGCTCCATCACAAGTAAGAGTGTGCTTGTACAATGAATTAGTGTCACGTTTAGTCCTGATGTCATAAAGGTGCTCGTATATTCTCGGTTTGATTTTTCTCTCACTTTTGCCAACATAGAAAGCTTCACATCTCCCACATAAGGCGATGTAAATAATACCATTGGTGTTGCAATTGGCAAAGGAACCTAGAGTTAATGTCCTATTACGAGCTACCAGGAAACAAGTACAACCAGTAATCAAATTCTTACAATAAGAACAGGCCCCACATCTAAAAAGTCCATGTTTCTTCTTTCTATTCTCATCAAAACGCTTAGTCTTGCTGGCTTTTTCGAGTAGACCTTTAATGTTACATTCATTATTCTGATGAAGTTTTTGACGAAACGTGAAGCCTACTGTGTGTACGTCTGGTTCATTCCTAATAAATCATGTGTTTTGGATTACTGCTTTGAGCTGGTTATTGCTCACTACAACTTTTGAGTACAGCAAAACTTTTAGCCCTAATTTCGCACTACCGCTGGGTTTTGGTGCATGTTTTTGCATTATTAGTTACGTTTGCACCTTCCATCTTCCTGTTACCAGTTTCTTATCATGGAGCTCTCAGCTAACAGTGCTTCGGATATTGAGGGCAAGAAAAACGAAACCGGAGAATTGCGTAAGCTGATTGGACAGCTTACGCAGCTTGTGTGTTTGCTGACTCCTTTGAGTCAGTCTATTGTAACGGCTGTTACAACACTTTCCTTACCGGGCAACCAGGAAGCCCTTAGGCGGTCAGCTTCGAATGAAGGGACGCCAAGGGTACATGAACTTTCCGATAACCATGTCAATGTGAGCGCCAGCTCTGGGTTGGATATTTTACATGAATTGCCACATTTTTCTTTTGACAACGCTAAAGAGAGACGCACTGCTCGTGTACCTCGAGCTAACACTGGACATAATGACTCTGTGGAAGCACTAAGACTATCAAAAGGTACTGAACAGTTATTTAAAGACGTGGTTAACACGAAGTTTGATTTTCTCAATGCTAATGCTTCTAAAAAAGGTCATGGTTCGTACAAACAGTTGCTTGATGAATTACATTTTTTTCTCAACAAATACAAAATGTTAGAGATGGACAATGCCTACTTAAAACATTGTATTAGTTTAAAGATTGTTCCTAAGGGGTTAAGAGTTAGTAAATACCCCAACAATGTCTTTGAAGGAACAGATTTTCATAAAAACTTGGTACAAATATTTGATGAATGTGGTTTTTCCATTATGCGTGCTATTATTTTGAATAATGAACATGAAATGGAGAAATTGTATAATATAATTGATGAAGTGAATAAAGCTGTGGTAAATGACCTTATGTTCTCCATTGATGAACAGAGAGGCCACTATAGGAATTTATTAAAAGATGTTGAGAAGCATTGTGTTGAAGTGCAAAACAGAAAATTTTCTAAAATTGATAGAGACCTGCATGAATACAAAACTTACACACACTACCCGAAGCCTAGGTCTTGGGGTAGGCAGATGCTGAACAACTCTTATAGAGTTAATGATGGCCTTCCTGTTCAGGATTCGGATTTACACAATATAAATGAAGTAGATAATGAAGAATTTCCCCCATTACGTAGGTCTGAGAGACTGATGGTTAAAAACCCTGTTAATTATAACTCAAAAAACTACAGGGGGAAGGGGGACCACTTTACATGGAAGGGCAGATAAGTGGACCAGTAGATCACCTTAAAATTGAAGGACACAAATTCACCTACAAAAATTTCAATATCTTCAATTATTCACATACTACTATCACTAAGTCCCATTTTGGCCTGTTTTCTAAGGTTTTGGTTTTGTCCCACAACGTAAAACTAACATTTTTAAGTTACTTGTTGATGTTAAGTTGTTTATCAGGAAGAAAAACTTGGAATTATTTTTTAATGGGAAGCAAACAACAACTGAAACAAATGAATTGGTACGTAAGAGTCATTTCAACCCCCCGTTGCACCCTCAACTCAAGAATTTTGAATTATCATTAGAAAGAGAATTGAGAAATGGTTTGAAGAAAGACTATATACATTTCAACCTCACTAATGATGAAGAGGATATATTAGAAACCTTGAGTAATGATGGAGAAGTACGGGTTATGAAACCTGACAAGGGAGGGGGCGTTGTTTTTATGGACCGTAATATGTATGAAGGAAAAATGTTAAATTCATTAAATGACACTAGTAAATATAGTGTCATTTCTATAAATGAGATCAACGTCGCATATAAGAAAATTCAGGCAGCACTCAATGATTTAGTGCTTGAAGGTTTGATTGATCTTAAGACTTTTAAATTTTTACATGTTGAGAAGCCTAGGATTCCAACTATATTTGGAATCCCCAAGGTTCATAAGGATTATTCAAATCCACCCCTGAGACTTATTGTCTCTTCTGAAGGCTCGGTCACTGCACCACTTGCCAAGTATATAGACTTCAAAATTAAGCATATAGTTAATGAAAAAGAAAATATATTGAAGGACTCTTGGCATTTTTTAACTAAAATAAAGCCTCATTTGTATGGGGAGACAGTTGGATTCGGGACCCTTGATGTTGTTGATTTATTCACGAGTATACCTCATGACACAGGTTTAGCCTGGTTTGAAGAAATGTTACTGCCTCTAAGAAGAATTTCTCACAACAAATTTAGAACTATATTGATTTTAATGGAAATAGTACTGAAAAATAATTTCTTAGTCTTTGAGGGAGAATATTACAAGCAAATAAAGGGCATGGCTATGGGAGCACATTGTGCACCCACCTACGCCAACATTATTATGGCTTATTGGGAGAAGAAATACGTCCTGACACCTAGATTTGAGAACAAGTGGACATTATATGTTAGGTTTTTGGACGACTTGTGTTTTCTTTGGAAGGGCACCCTGGAAGAGTTCGATATTTTTGTAGAATATTTAAACAGTACTACGACCTTTCTTCAGTTCACCAAATATTTTAACACCACTAAAGTGAATTATTTGGATGTACACTTGGAAAAAAGTGGTGATTCCTTTGTGTCTAGTGTGTATAGGAAGAAAACTTTCTCGAATACATACTTACATTTTTTAAGTTCTCACCCATTTTACCAAAAAAGAAGTGTCTTAAAAGGACAAGCAGTTAGAATATGTAGAATGACATCTGATGACACCTTGTTCATCAATGAATGTGACTATTTGAGGTCCATGTTTTTGGACAGGGGTTACCCTACCGATATGATAGATGAGATATTTCATGTTGTTGCTGAAGGAAGACAAGGTAGATTTGCACCTATATTGGGTAAGGAATTTAAAGTGTTCAACACTATGACCACTAATAATACCCCCAACAACGGTGACTTCTCAGGCTTTATTACAACATATGATGGAAAGGCTGGTAGGGTGAGAAAGATTTTTGATAGAGAATGGAAGAACTTTGCAAAGGTGTCCGATTTGAGATATATTTTTGACAAGGATATAAAATACATCTACAAAAGGGGTTGTAACATTAAAGGTCTACTCGAAAAAGCCAGTAAGACTAAGCGTTTTGATGAGAATAGAAAGAAGAAACATGGACTTTTTAGATGTGGGGCCTGTTCTTATTGTAAGAATTTGATTACTAGTTGTACTTGTTTCCTGGTAGCTCGTAATAGGACATTAACTCTAGGTTCCTTTGCCAATTGCAACACCAATGGTATTATTTACATCGCCTTATGTGGGAGATGTGAAGCTTTCTATGTTGGCAAAAGTGAGAGAAAAATCAAACCGAGAATATACGAGCACCTTTATGACATCAGGACTAAACGTGACACTAATTCATTGTACAAGCACACTCTTACTTGTGATGGAGCATTCTTCAATTTTTTTGTATTAGAGGTGGTCCCTTTAGATCCTAGGGGTGGTTGTTGGGAGACCTTGGTTGCTTACAGGGAATTATATTGGCAAATTGTTTTAGAGTCTAATAAATTCCCAGGCTTAAATGACATGATTAGTTTGGCTCCTGTTTTGAAAATGAGATCTGCTAAACTTTAAATTATAATGTGTAACTTTAAGCATATTTCACTACTTGCTGCTATTATTGTTTTTAAGCTTTTAATTCTTAAATTTTGGAAAAATATCATTTTCCTCCACTAGAGGGCATTAAAAGACCATAGATAATACAATATGAAGTGCATATAATGTTTATACATTTTTTATTTGTTTTAACATCCATTGTATTTATGTTTGAATATGGACTTTTAGTCTATTAATTTATATGTTAAAAAATCACACTTTTAACATTATATTGTTTTATTAGGTCTCATAACGTTTTGTCATTTTTTAGTAGATTTTATGTGCTCTGTAGCTATTTATTAATTCATGATATAGTGACTGCTATTGGTGCATTTGAACTTTAATTGGACTATTTAATTGCTTTGTAGATGACTGTTCATTATTCTGATGAAGTTTTTGACGAAACGTGAAGCCTACTGTGTGTACGTCTGGTTCATTCCTAATAAATCGTGTGTTTTGGATTACTGCTTTGAGCTGGTTATTGCTCACTACAACTTTTGAGTACAGCAAAACTTTTAGCCTAAATTTCGCACTACCGCTGGGTTTTGGTGCATGTTTTTGCATTATTAGTTACGTTTGCACCTTCCATCTTCCTGGTACCTGGACATCTACCTGGTTGATGAAAGATACTGGCAATAAGAGGTTCCTGTCTAAAATTTACAGAAAGTCTACGTATTTAAACATTTTTTTTGCATTTTTCAAGTGCACACCTACTTGTCCAGAAGAAGGTGGTTGTCAAGGGCCAATTTGTTCGGGCCGCTCGAATGACCACCTTGGATGAAACCTTCTGGAATGAATGTTTCTTACTTAAAGAAATGTTCCAAAAATGTGGCTATCCAACTTGTTTTATATACAAGTCAATGCTGGAGGTCATGAATAAACGTGAACAGAAACACTTTTTGCCTATTTTGGGTCCTACTGCGGACAATTCGGAGACTGTGACAAAGGTAATGTGTACTGAGGTTAGCTTGAACAAAAACAGAAATTTTAAGAATTCTTTCAACACTGTGTATACCCTGGATAGAAATCTCATTAGATCTATATTAGACAAAAACTGGTGCCTTATAAGAGACGACAGACAGATAAGGGATAATGTGGGGGGGGCAAACATTATATAGAGAAAAGGTAAAAATCTTAAAACAGTGTTTGAAACCTTAAACGTTCCAAGAAAAGAAAACCACTGTATGAAAAATTGCAGTCAGTGTGGTTATTGTAAGTATATTCTTGCAGGTAACAATATTAAGGTGAATGGTTTTAAAATTAAAATACTTGATTATTTTAACTGTGAAACAAGAGGGGTAGTTTATTGCGCAATTTGTGACTTATGCCCTGCATTACACATAGGAAAATCTGAGCGTAGATTACAAGACCATAGCTATCATATCTATGAGCACACCTATGAAATTAAGAAAAAGGAAACAAATGCTCTACGAAAACATGCGGAAGAGAACCCTGGACATGACTTCAAATGTATTATTCTAGAAAACGTTATGCCTAATGTGAGGGGCATTATTACATGGTCTCTAAATATAGAGAGGCATGAGCTATACTGGGAATTGCATTTAAATGCTAACAATTGGTCAGGTTTGAATGGCCAAATATCGCTGGCATGTATTTTCAAGTTGAAAGCATTGGAGACAAAAGGTTTACTTTTACCCATAAATTTAAATTTGCACCTGCAAGAGGTTTATAGCTTTTTTAAACTTTTATGTTGTTTGCATTTTATATGCTCTTTAGATATTTGCTACTTTTGCTTTAAAAAATGCAGTTTGTTCTGTTTGAGGGCTCGGCAGTCACATGATCTGTTTTTAGATCACATGAGCTTATAAATTAGTCTGTTTAATGTGCTTTTTTTTTATCTGAAGAAGTTTCTACTCAAAGAAACGAAAGTGCTCATCAATTAATTCTGCCAAGTAGAGCTGTGCTTCTCTACTTTTTCTGTCCCCTTGTGCTTTCAGAGTTTGTTTACATTTGAGTTTTGTTTTCCCTTCTAAAGACAGGTGATTAAAAAATACTAATCTTCATATAATGCTTTATTATAACTTGATATGTTAGGAACACAGTGAATAACTAGCTATATGTGTAACACTGTAATGGTTTCGTAACGCATTGAACTTTGTAACTTTATACTCTTTCCAAGTCATGGCTGAAAAGATCCTTTGTAGTCAGCACAACTGTCTGATAAACCAAAAATAAATTATCAAATAAAAACAGAATAATTATTTAATATGAAATGTATTAACTATTATGGGATCTGCTTAAAACAGCTTGATAAATAGAATTACCTAAGGAAAGCTAAGGGTATGGTTGCTACTTTTGTAGGCACCAGTATTTAAAAACAGAATATGATCCATCAAACCAGTCTCTCCAGTTCTAGACTTGACAAAAACATTTTCCTTGAAACATACAGAAAAAATTGTTCACATGAAATAAGCATTTCTGTTATAAGATCAATACAACTATACTATTTTACTCATTCCAAAATGTCTTGGCAATAAACAACAGCACTCTAAATACAACTTTTCCACCCTCAAAAAGTATAATTCTCTCATTAAATCATTTCTCTGTTACATATACGAATAAGTTAGCTGCATCTTACCTTGTTAGGCATTCAGTGTTTTTCAGCTTCCTAAATGAAGACCATATTGACTTGGCAGGATATCTCATGATATTTTCTTTGGTTCTCACATCATATGGCCTATTACATTTCAAATTACATATGGCCCAATACATTTCAGATTACTAATCCACAAAAAACCTACATAGCAGGGTCTGTGTAATCCCATAATTTCTTTTTCCTGCTGGCATCATAATCCTATTGAGTTTATTATCTTGCATGTTTACTATGAAAGCCAGCTCTACTGTAACAGCCAAGTGAGTGCCTGAAACGGGAACTGCATAAAATATAATACTGCTAATAAAACAGGTAATGAATATGCCACTGAAAGGAGAGGCTCAATAGTGTACATCAAAGAAGGCAAAAAACACAAACCCAAACAGAGCCAATGACAGTATAATCAGAGATTCTTGAAGGAAGCAATAATTCTGAGAACAGTCTTTCTAAATGAATAGAAACAAGATTCTACAGGAGAGGGAAGAGCATTTACCTCCATCTTCTGGGGACATAGAGTGCATTGTTGGGGGGAAAAAGAAAGCTTAGCAAAAAATAAATAAATAAATAAGTTTGTATGCCTACCCATAAGGTAATTCAGAGTTATAGTAAAATAAAAAAGATCAATAACTGTTTATTACAATGGGGGAATACATTCAACAGGATATGCTGACAAGAAAAAAAGGATTTTTTCCAGATTCAACCCACTGGGGTCCTTTAAAGAAGTCAGGGCAAGTAGCAGTACAACTCACCACAAGGAGGGTAGGGAAGGCTTGGCACATCCTTGCACATCAACACAAGCTTGCTTTTTTTCCATTTTTTTCAACGAAACACAGTAATTAGAAACTTGGGTTCACTCTAGTAGAAGTTCCCAAAGAGACATTTAGAAGATCATACTGCAATCATATAGACACCCAAATATGTTGTTCAATTACAACAGCAATTTTATACGGGCGACGATTGCAGCTAATGTCTCAAAAAAAATCAAACATTTTGATATTTCACTGGGAAACAATGAAGTCTTGAAACTCTTGTATACATGGTGTATTTCCAAGATTTGCATGAGACATACTGAATTTGTTCTTACATTAATCCTTATCAATCAGATGGAACAACAATATATATTGCTGCCTATACATGCTTAATGATAAAGTCTAATCACCAAGAGAGTCTCTTCTAACCTTACAGTGCAAGTAAACATGAAAGAGAAGCAGAGGAGACATTTCTGCATATAACTTGAAATACTCACTGGTTTGTGCATGAGCATTTGAGAAACACACACACACACACACACACACACACACAGTGATGTACAGAAAGTAAAATGCGTGTTCTCTAATAAATGTTTAACAGCAAATAAATGCAACAAAATAAATACTACTAGGTAATAGCAAGAAAAATTAAAATATGTAAATACATCAGAATATTTATCAGACTAGTGAAATCTCAAAATGTAAAGTTTAACTGTGATCATTCATTGGGATTACCACCAAAAGTCAGGGGCATTTCTTAGATGCTGGGATACAAGGAAAAAGCACTGAACTCCTGCACAAAACACTTTTTGACAGGATATGTTGCATGAACAGTCTCATAGCTAATCAGACATACATCATCATCACCAGCTCCCTTTTCCCATTTTAAACGGGGTCAGGGTATTGCATCAACTATAGCCATCTTTCTCAATTCAGTGCCCCTCTTCTACCTTCTTTAATGGTCATGTCTGACTGCCAGAGGTCTTCTCTCACACAATCCGGCCACCTTTTTGCTGAATGCCTTCATTTCCTCTTGCTTTCTTTTTGTCTGTTCCAAACGTTTTTCACCAGACTGTCTTTTGCTTTCCCGCACATCTGTCTGAATCACATTATTTTCTCTGTGACCTTCTCTGCACCTGAAACTACTTGGCCTTTACTCCAGTGTCCTCATTTCTTCATCTGCCCCACAGTGTGCATCCTAACTACTATCTCCGGCTCTTCATCTCCATCCCCTCTTGCCTCCTCAACTGCTCTGTCCTCATTGGCCAGATGTCTGCACCATACAGTAGCATTGGTTGGTCCATTGTTTTGTACACCTTACTTTTCAACTTCTTTGGTATTTTTCTGTCACACACTACCCCAGATACTCTGTGCCATTTGGCTGCAGGCCCTGCAATTCTAGCTTTGACCTTCTCGTGCAGACTTCCCTTTTCCTCAACCACCCCTCCCAAATACTTGATGCTGTTAATGTGTTCCACTACTTTCCCTTCTATCTCAATTCTCAGCTTATTCTGATTTCCACATTTACTGCCATTGCAACAGTCTTAACTGTACTTAATTTCATCCTGTTTGCCTTCAGTTTTGCATTGCATTTCCCTATCATTTGCTGATGTCCTTGTTCAGAGTCCGCCTACAGTACCACATTTTTGCATACAGCAACTTTGTTGATCTGCTGTCCCCTAATACCCATTTACTGATGTAGTCCATCACCGATATGAATAGCAGTGGGCTCAGAGATGAAACCTAATGCACATCCACTCCCATTTGGAACCTCTCTGAGTATGAACACTGCTTGTACTGGTGTCATTGGGTCCTTGTGCATAGCCTACACTAAATTTTGCCAATGTTTCTGTGATTTTGATGCACCGTAGTACTGCCCAACCAGCTTTCTTGGAAACGTGTCGAATGCTTTCTCCAAGTCTAGGAATGCCCAGTTGGAGTCTTTCTTTATATCTTGCTTCTTCCTAACTATCTGCATCAGTGCAAACATTGGGTCTGTTGTACTGCATCCTGATTTGAATCTAAACTGCTATCTTCCATCTTACTTTCTACTAGTCTGCATACTCATTTATCAGTCGCTCTCTCCAGAACTTTCATGCAGTGTGACAGGAGTTTGATACCTCTATATTGTTCCTGTACACCGGCGCTACAATTGTTACTCATCAGTCATGCCTTTCTCTCTATACTGCCATAAGCACCCACTGGTACCATTTCTTCTCTAACTCACCCAACATCTTGATCATACCTGATGTAACTTCATCTTACACTGCTGCTTTCCCCAATTTCATTTTCCTTAGTGCTATTTAGACATACATTCCTCATTAAATATCACCAGAAATCTAAGCAAAGGACCACATAATTTAAGAGAAGTGCAGTGTTAATAGAAAAACAGCGGTAGACCTTTTAAAGGTTGTAGCTTTTGTAGTGCATCTGACTGTCACATGGAAGTCAGACAAGAGTGACCATGCCAATGCACACAAAGTAGTGATACATAGCAGCATCTCACACTAGCCTGGACAAAAAGGGCAACATAATGACCATCAGAAAGATGACTGTGGCTGCACACAGCAAAGTGTCAACCCTGTTAATTATATAAATGAGGAGGAAATGGGGTAGACAGGAAAGTAGGAAAGAGGAGAACAGTAAACAGAGGGAAACAGACATTGGTAACCATAGGGTATGAAATGTGAGATTGGAGAAAATCAAACGCCTCCTTGGGAGACAGGCAAGTAGCAGCAGCAGACAGAGAAACATACAACACAGATTTGGGAAGGTGGGGGCAGTAGATACATAAAAGGCTGGGAGGACAGTGGATGACCACAAGCATATAAAAGTGGGCAAGTGGTGAATGGAAGGTTGGACAACAAATAAGAAATGGGAAAGGCACATAATGGACCAAAAATATCAAGATGGGATAGGGTAGGGTCTTGACATGGTTAACATGCCAGGCCTACCTAGAGCAGAAAAAAAAACAGGTATCCCTAACTTAGGTGGCCAATGTTATAGGTAAATTGTCCTCTTGGTGGCTCGATGGGTGGGGATCTGTCAGACATCTGACCCTCTCAAGCCATACCAGAAGGTGCTCCACATTGCTGAGGCAGGCATCCAGTTGCCACCACACTCCACAACTGCTGCTTGGATAGGGCAGACTCCAGTGGACAACTCACACCACTACTCGGGTATGCTAACCCTTACCCCTAAACTCTAGCATTAACCTTCACTCCAACCCAGCCTCTAACACTAATTCCAGTCCTATCTCTAACCTCAGTACACTCAGAATAATGAAAAGTTTAATATTAGTAAGCATTTTGGCATTGTGACACCCTTGCAATTCTGACTTGTAAGATTCTGCCATCAGAATTTTTTCTTTAAGTGGATTGAACTTGTTTTGTTGAACATTAATGGTTTGTAATTAGTTCAGCATAATTATTTTATGAAGCATTTTAATTGTACCAAAGAAATATTTTGAACCAAACTAATTCTGTGGTAGCTATGTGATTTTATATTATCATTGAACCCGATACAGAGACAGACAGTACTGGATGCTGAGCTGACAACTCCTGATGGAACGGTATTAATTCACACTAATTAGGGTATAACACACTCAGTACAAATGAAGCAAAACTCCTAAAGTACAGTTTTGTACCTACCATAAATGTAGATGCTCGAGTGTATACCCTGCTGCAGTCATCACACTTGGGTTATCCTGCCGTCAGGCGGTCCTGCAGTTGGCCCGAATTCCAAAGTCTTGGTTCGGCGTCAGTTGCTGTCGCTTCTTCCCTGACGTCAGTGCGCCAGGGGTATATAAGAGGCATCAGACGCCATTCTCTTCAGTTTTTCTTGCCCCAGATGTCAGGTGTCCCCCAAAAGGTGGTCAGTAGATAGTACCAAAACTGAAAGAGTAGCACAAGCAAAACATCCCTCCAGCTATAAGCAAATACACCACAAAGGTTGTATCAGATTTTTGAGGTATTGAAAGGTTTTAGTTAGGTCAGAGGGGATGGAGGGAAGGTAACCTGGACTGCTGCAGGGTATACACTCGAACATCTACATTTATGGTAGGTACAAAACTGTACTATGTTCATCGTGTTACCCTGCTGCAGTCATCACACTTGGGTAGAATCCCAAAGCTAAGGATGGGAGGTGGAGTCAAACAGGGTTAGAGGAGGCTAGAAGGCCCTGCAAAACCGCAGTGGCGAAGCCAGCTCTAGTCTTAGAGTAAAGTGGTAAGTGATAGTGTTTGGTGATGGTGTGTACTGAACTCCAAGTTGCAGCTTCTAGAATATCCTTGGTAGGCACCCCCCTGAGGAAGGCTGTAGATGTAGCTGCTGCCCTGGTGGAGTGGGGCCTAATGCTAGCAGGAACTGGTTTTCCATGGTGGGTGTAGCAAAAACGTATGCAATGTCCTATTCATTTGGAAATGGTCTGTTTTGAGATAGCCTTTCCTTGTGATGCTGTAGCATAGGATACAAAAAGCTGGTCAAATTTTCTGAAAACCTTAGTTTTATCCAAGTAGTAACGTAGCTGCCTGTGAATGTCCAAGGAATGCAGGAGTCTTTCTCCTTTGTTCTGCGGATTTGGAAAGAAGGTGGGTAAATGGATGGTTTGATTTAGAGCCACACTGGATACCACCTTAGGCATAAAGGAGGGGTTAGTTCGTAGAGAAACTCTGTCTTGATGAAAAATGAGGAAAGGCTCTACCGCCATTAGAGCCTGAAGCTCTGAGACTCTTCTGGCTGAAGTAATTGCTAGCAGCAAGGCAGTCTTCCATGATACAAACTTTAAGTCAGCTGAGAAAGCTGGCTCAAAAGGAGGCAGCGTAAGTTTTTCTAGAACAAAATTGAGGTCCCAAGTTGGTGTTGGTGCTCTCCTGGGAGGCCTAATGTTTTTGGCCCCTCTGAGAAACTGCCTTAGAAGTGGATGTGAAAATAAGGGAGGATCCGTGTTGTAGTGAGCTGAAATAGCTGAGGCGTGAATTTTAATAGATGAAAAAGAAAGTCCTTTGTGTAACATCTCAGTTAAATATTGTAGAATCTGATGTATGTCTGGCAGAAGGGTATTTTGGCCTTTAGCTTGGTTCCAGGCGCAAAACCTTTTCCATTTGTCTGAGTAGGCTTTCCTGGTGCTGGGCCTCCTGGCCTCCAGAATAACATCCATAACAGCTTGTGAAAGAGGAGCTGGCTGGTTGCTTAGTAGATTTGCCATGCAGCCAAATTTAAGGTTTTGAGCTGGCTGTGTAGAATCTGATGGTCTTGCTGTGTGAGCAGATGAGAAATTTGTGGTAAAATCCATGGTGGTCCCTGGGCCATATTCCTTAGTAGTGGGTACCAGTGCTGGCGTGGCCAGTCTGGAGCAATGGAGTATCATTCGGGGTCTCTCCATCCTGACTTTCAGCAGCACCTTTGTGAGAAGGGGCAATGGAGGGAAGGCATATACTGACAGCATTTTCCAACTGAATGAGAGTGCATCCACTTTCCAAGCTTGATGGTGAAATGTCCTTGTGCAAAATTTTGTTAGCTGATAGTTTTGGGACTGGCAAACAGGTCTATGTCTGGGTGTCCCCATTTTTGAGTTATCATTGCAAATACTTGTGGATCCAGTTTCCACTCGTGGGGGTCCATGATGTTCCTGCTTAGGTCGTCTGCCAATGTGTTCTTTTTTTCCTGGCAGGAATTGAGCTTGTAAATGAACTTGGTAAGCCAGTGCTGTGTTCCACAAGGTCATTGCTTGCCTGCATAGAGGGTAGGAGTGTGTACCCCCTTGTTTGTTTATGTACCACATTACTGTGGTGTTGTCTGTCCTTATTATAAGCTGTCCTGGATGTAAGAGGTCCTTGAAGGCTGTCAGGGCATTCCGTACAGCTAGCATTTCTTTTTGATTGATGTGCAGATTTCTTTGATCTGCAGTCCATATGCCTTGAACGCACCGTCCTGCCATGTGTGCCCCCCAGGCATAGTCCGATGCATCTGTTGTCATAGTTTGCCTGGCTGGGGGTAAGGTGAAAGGCTGACCCTTGTTGAGGTGACATGCCTGTGACCACCATAGAAACTCCTGTTGAAGGCAGAGAATGAGAGGTATCATTGTTTCTAAGCTGTGGCTGTGCTGAATCCATACGCTTTTTAGGTACCATTGTAATTTCCTCATATGCAGTTTTGCAAATGGTATTAGTAGTATGCAAGATGCCATGAAGCCAAAGGCCCGCAGAATTTTTCTAGCAGGGAGTTGGGTCTTTGTTGCCATTGTTTTGAAGTATTGAGTTAGTTGCAGTTGTTTGTCTGGCGTCAGGTAAGCCATCTGGACCGTTGTATTCAAGCTGGCACCCAGGAATGTAATATTTTGTGAGGGCACTAGTTTTGATTTCTTTTCGTTTACTGTGTACCCTAGGCAACTTAGAAGGTGTTTTACAAAAGCCAGATGATATAAGAGTGTCCTTGCTTTCTGCTTGGATGAGACAGTCATCCAGGTATGGGTATATTTGAATTCCTCTTTGTCTGCAGTATGCAATTACTGGTGCCAGGCATTTTGTGAAGACCCTGGGTGCAGTAGATAAGCCAAAGGGCAGTGCAGAGAATTGGTAATGGGTTGAACCTGCAATGAAGCGGAGGTATCTTCTGCAATTTTGTCTGATAGGGACATACAGGTATGCCTCCTTGAGGTCCAACGTTACTAGCCAAGCATTCTTGCCCAACATGGGAAGAAGCTGCTGTAGTGTTAGCATCTTGAATTTGGGTACTTGCAAGAAGGTGTTTAGAATTGAAAGGTCCAGAATAGGTCTCCAAGCATTGTCCTTTCTGGGGACTAGAAAGAGCCTTGAGTAAAATCCTTGGCCTTGCTCCTGTGTAGGTACCAGTTGAATGGCTCTCATGTCCATGAGAGCTGTAATTTGTTTTTGTGCCTCTGCCCATTGATTTTGTGGCAGGTTTGGCATGCCTTTTATCCTTGGCAAGGTGTGGAAATGGAATCTGTATCCTTGTGAGATAATGTCTAGGACCCATTTGTCCTTTGTGATGATGCGCCAGATGTCTTCAAAAAGTGCTAATTTTCCTCCCAAGGGAGCTGCCAAGAGAGTTTTGCTTGGCAGTTTGAGGTCTAAGTCATTGTGTTTGCCTTCTAGTAGTTTGGGACCCGTTTTCTCCTCCCTTCTGTGTTGCAGTGCCCCATTGGCAAGGTTTGTAAGGGATTTGTGCTTGTCCTCTGCCCCTTGGGCGCATGTACTTACCCCTATGTGGTCTGTCAGAAGCTGGAAAGGACCAATTTTTTTGTTGGCCAGTTTTCTGCTGAAGCGTGGGGGCTGTACCTGTAAGAAATCTTTGACCGTCTGCATAGATTTTGCCTTATCCTCCATTTTCTTTAAAACCTCTTCTGCTTTAACCCCAAAGAAGACATCCTGCTGTAAAGGTGCATCTAGTAACTTTGCTTTAACATGATCAGGCAGAGTTTGTTCCTTTAACCAAGCATGCCTACGTATAACAGACCCAGTAACAGCTGCTCTACAGGAAGCTTCCAAGGAATCAAATCCGCATTGTAAAGTATGTTTGCCCACCTGTTCAGCTGCATGCAACATATCCTGTATTTCCTTGAATTCAGACTGTTGAGGGAGCGTGCTCATCTTCTGTTTTATTTGAGACATTAGGAATTGCTGGTATTTAAGCATGTGAAATTGACAATTTAGTACTCTCATAGCCAGAGTTGCTGAGGTATAAACCTTCTTCCCCCACCTATATAGTGCTCTGGAGTCCCTTTCAGAGGGTACAGGATTTTTGGCCATAGAAGCCTTAGCCCCTTTGGGACCCTGGGAGATGGTCTCTGGATCAGCAACAGGGCTTTTGTAAAGGAATTTGTGTGAGTCAGGCACTCTATAGTATCTACCTGGTTTGGCTGGAGCAGGAGGCAGAGAATCTGGATTTAGACTAGATTCTAAATAAACATCATCCACAATGTCTAAAACTGGGGGGATAGCAAGTGGTCTATGCTGGGGGAGTAAAAGAAACTCTCGGAGCCTTTTCTTTGAGTCGGAGTAGTCCTGACTTTCCCAGTGGAAATGTTCCCTCATGGTATGTAAGGTTTCCCCAAAGGAATAGTCTTCAGGGGGAGAAGCTGAGGGAATGGAATCTTCAGCATCAGAATCTTCATAAGGGGGAAAGGAGTAATCCTGGTCCTCAGAGGAGCCTGAGGAAATAGACACTTGATCAGAGGAGGCATAATCCCCCTCTTGTCTAGGCCTTTTTTTTTTGGGGGGGGGGTTGGGAACCCCTGATTAAAGAAATCAAATCTGCAGCCATTTTAAGCATCTGTTTCTTAGGCATGGGGCCTTGAACTGGAGACTGAAGTGCAGTCTTTTTTCATTTTAGAGGAGTCTTAAGCTTAGCATAAGATTTTATGGTGAGAGTAGTCGGTCTGAAGACACCTTCTGAAATCAAAGGTGTTTCTACAGCACCGGCTTCTCCTTCTGCAATGTCGTCGGTAGGGCCTAAAGAAAATGGCTGCGTCGGCCTAGAACTCTCTGCTAGAGAATCCGAAGCGGTCTGGGGTTCCGATTCTGCGGTAGCCAGGGGCTGCGTAGGCACCTCACTGAAAATCGGAGGACCGGCGACCAGCCCAGCCGAGATCTCGGAGTCTGGCTTGGATCTAGGCTGCCTGTCTTTATCTTTGCATTTTTTATGCACGCCGGTAGTTGGTTGCTCAGACGGCATAGTGTAATTAAATTTCCTAACGAAGTAGTGCTGTGTGAAATCAGAGAGTCGCTTTATAGTTCGTTTATTGAACCTAGCACAAAACCGACAACCAGTGACGTCGTGGTCTGGGCCTAGGCAAGGTATACATTAAGAATGAAAGTCCTTATGAGGTATTTGCTTCCAACAAGAAATGCAATTGTTAACTTTTTCTGACATCGGACTGAGGCAAGAAAAGGTTCCCCAACGGGGTACTTAGCTTTGAAGACTTCGGACTGAAACTCGATTCGAAAATCTCAGGTGCCGACCGGCACTTGCGAACTGCTTCTGCTTCGGGCACCACGCGGTAAGAAAGACTGAAGAAAATGGCATTGGATGCCTCATATACCCCTGGCGCACTGACATCAGAGAAGAAGCGGCAGCAACCGACGCCGGACCAAGACTTTGGAATTCGGGCCGACTGCGGGACCGCCTGACGGCAGGATAACCCAAGTGTGATGATTGCAACAGGGTAACACGATGAACATCATTACTTTCTAAATATATTATTCACTAAAAAGAAATAAATCCATAGTCATTATTAATCACGTACCTCACATCCTGTAGCTAAAGCTGCTGCTCGAAAGCACTGCTCAACCTTCTCTCGAAGGACACACAGTTCACTGTACTTTGGAGTACGAAAGTAATAATGTAATTCTGAGTATGAAGGGATGATATTCGGTTTCACTCCACCATGTTTTATTATGCCTGTTGAAAGACATAAGAAATAAAGAATGGAAAACCATCAGCAGAAAAAATAAAACGTATTCTATTGGACCATCCCAATCACTTACAAAGGCAGGTAGCTTTTCAGAGAAGACTAAGCAACATACATTTTACTCTTAAGGAAAACCCACACAGCCTCTCTGTGCGGGAATGTACCCATTCTAAATTAATATAACATTCCACACACTGCAGTGATCATTTGGGTTCAAAGGAGACCTTTTGTTTCTCTTTCATCTGTGTTGGGGGATTTATCTCATCTAGTTCAGTAAACTGACTAAATTCCTTTCCGTTCTATGTATGGCATAACATAGATGGGTTGTGGAGGGGACATAATGTGTTCAAAAGCAAATCTAAGTTTCTGAGTTATTATACTGCACATGCAAGTAGTCACAACTTAAGATGTACAAAACTGTAACTTGCAAAAATAACTGTGCATATTAAGACCCACAATTTAAATAAATTTAAAAAATCTACAATTCTCACTTTTAGGGTTTCTGTAATTTTTCTCATATTTCGTTTGCCAGCTTTTTAGTAACTGCAGACTAATGATAACATCTAGTATTAGTTTAGTAACCATTTTGCTTATTAAAAAGCAATGTAGTACTTCCTTCTAATTTTAAGTGAAGATACTGTAACAGCCTCATAGTTTGCCACAGAGTACATTCTGCTAATTAGTCGTCTACCTAAACACTCAGAAAAAAAATAAGTACTATTTATGACAGCACAGTTATTTTGTTTACTTGGAAATATTGCCAGCAAAAATTAAACAGACTTCAGAAAACAGCTTTAATACCAGTTTCAGAATTTTCTACTTGTCCTGTTGATCATCCTTTCCCTACACACACACACACACACACACACACACACACACACACACACACACACACACACACACACACACACACACACACACACACACACACACACACACACACAGATATAAAACTGCATCACTCATACCACTTTAATGTCAGACTGATGTGACACAGGTTTCGAAAAGCAACTGCAGTTTAGAAGCTCATTATTTTGACCACTATCTCATTACAGCCTGATTCAGACCTTATTATCACGGGACAGAACTATACAAAATAACTAAACACAGCTGAAATTATGAAATTGCGGACATTAACCCTGGTATTTTTTAAGGTGGTTTAAACCTCTTTAGTAAACAGCCTTTGACTGTGGCACACCACTGAAGGCTCTTTTTCCTAAACAGACATCTGCATCAGTGCTTCCCTCACTCTTCTGAAACCTCTGTTTATATGACAAGCGTTTTACTGAAAACAGGCTCACTAATGCAGATGGCAGACTCAGAACCATCTGCTCACAATTTACTGAAAACAGGCTCACTAATGCAGATGGCAGACTCAGAACCATCTGCTCACAAAAGACCATACCAGGTGTCCTGGCTAGTATGGTCTGTTTTAAGATTTATGAGAAAGTGGCCACTATGCTTGTAGAGAAGAATTAACTTCCCATTATACTTCATACTCACAAGAATTGAATTCAGGTGCTTCTTAGTGACCAATTTGGCCATGCACATATAACATCCACCAGAGAAGGCTCTGATCAAATGCAGCCACTGCCTTCCCTGTTTTTATACACTCTTCCCAAACCTGAGCCAGCAGCTATAGCGTTAGTTATTCCTACTGCTGCTAAATAGTTCATTTCTATCCCACTTTTTCTGATAAGGATAGGATTACTGATGGGTATGGGAAAATAGTGTATGCTTCAGCAACTTTGATTTTCAGAATTTTGTATTGTCAGGCTTACATGCTAATATTTACTCTGACAACTGTGAAAGTATGAGGAATGTTTGATTTGCAGTTTTTTTCTTGTGAGGAAAATTGGCTTTAAATTATTTAGTTTCTCCGGTTGTGCTCATCACTGCTCTCTGTTTAGTGTGTGTAAGATTCATTTGACAATTTTTACAAGGTTATGGCCTCTGGTACAGTTTTGAGGAGGTTTGTCTGGCTGCGTTCTCAGAACCTTCCAAGAGGATGTGAATAATATTTCACTTTCTCTTTTGGATAGAGATTCACTTTTTGGCTCCTTTGCCACAGAGGTGATCAAAAAGTGCGATGAAGGGGGTAAGTTAAATCAGGGAATCTATATGATGTTCTGCCCTCGTTTTTCTAATTTTCTAAGGGATTCACCGACCGTCATCCAACTGTGGCATAATGGCAATTGTATTCCAAAACAAATTCAGGAACCCTAAAAAACCAAGGGCAGTCCAACTAGTCAGTTGGACTATTTAAGGGACACTATTCTCCCTCCCACCATGGCAGGGCCTTTTCCATTCCAGAATATCTGAATCTCCATTTTTCTCTTGGGCAACAGATACTTTCAGACAAATGGATTATGAAAATCATTCATCAAGGTTATAGATGACAGTGAGAGGATATTCCTCCTTCACAGGAGGTTGTTCCTCATCCACCAGACCAGGCGCTGTTATTTCCACCTGTTCATTACATGCTGATCCAGGGAGTGATAGAACCAGTTCCTCTTTCCCACAATGGGAAAGGTTTTTTGTTCAAGAATGTTGTTAGTGACAAAATGCTTGGAGAAAGTTCTTGCTCTTTCTTCTTAGACTTGCTTGTGACAGTGCCTAACTTCAAAATGTTGTCACTTCAGAAATTTGTTACCTCTTCTCCCTTATTCAAGTTTCCTGATATCTCTTCATTAGATAAGCGTGGAGACATGCGTGGATGGGCGTACCTTCGTTGAAGCTTGTGCATCAGGGCTGGTAACTCGGCACGTAAATATAAACTAACAATCATTAGCGGACCGGAGTTCCGCTGTGGCGACCCTTAAACAGGAAAAGCCGAAAGACACAAACAAACAAAGAAAGATGCTTATCATTTTATTCCTTTTCTTCCAGACTTCAGGCATTTCTTATGGTTTGTGTGCCTGAATCAATGTATCAGTTTCTCTGCTTTACCCTTTGAACTATTCACCACATCAAGAGTGTTCGCTAAGTGACTAGCTCCAGTTACATAGCTCACTGTAGGGCTACAGGGTACCCTTTTTCTGTTTTCAATATTTACTTGACTAGCTCATCTTTGCAGAATCTTTTTCAGAGGGTTAA
>NC_056725.1:1379574330-1379614330 GCF_019279795.1 Protopterus annectens | reverse complement strand
CTTTTTCCCCTTTGTTATCTGCATTACATTTAGAACCACTGGCAATGAAAATAAGGGACCCAGAAATTCAAGGACAGAATAGATAATAAGCAAGAAGGGGGGCTGGAATTAACTGGTAAAATCTGTCACAGGAACCAAGGTAATGGGAACAAATAATAGTGTGAAAGGTAACAGAATGGAAATAGATCAGGAATTTATTTGGACTGCAGGCTAGAGATTGCCTACCATGTCAAGGATTGATTTCAGAGTGTAGGCAAAGAGAGAAATAGGGAGATCTTAAGTAAAAGACCAGCACTGGTAAAGTGTTTAGTAGACTCCGGAACAGAGGCTGATGTTAAAAGATGGATAATTACTACAGCATAAAAATATTGCATGATAACTCTAAGAATCAATCAGATGAGGTTATAAAGGATTGGGAAGAGAGATTAGATAAAATCACAGAGAATGGGAGAATATAGGTAGGACTTCCAAATATGTACCAAAGTCTAAAAGATTTAGGATCTTTGCTTGGAAGCATTTACTTGGGTAGTTTTATATCCCAAGTAAACTTCAAAGAATTTATAAATAAATAAATAAAAATAAATACATTTTCCTCAGGTAGATAGCGAATGTTGGAGGTGTGATGGGGAAGAAAGAGGTAACTGGGATTGTGTATTCATTTTGCTGTTGAAGGTCCACTTTGAACTGTTTGGAGAAGGAAGCAAGGATGGGAAGCTGGCAAATGGAACTTGGCAGTAAATTCAAAGTAGTGAGGCTGAAGTGGAAGAAGGATGTGTCATTGCAGGCCAGATAAATTACTGGTATGGCAGTGTAATAGCAATGTAATTATTTGAGAGGCTTTGGATACAATAAAGTGTCAGGTGTGACTCTACACTGGAATTTTACTATGCTTCTGGCAAAGGTAGAGCCAGTGATGGGTAAGGGATATTATTCAAGGGTAGGAAGAATGACTTGTTTGCCGATTCTGAGCATGCTCTGTTCATTTAGAAGGTTGTTAATACTGCTGCATCTGTAAACCATAAATGTGATTTTACTTGCCACACTACGAGTAAGAGTGATGCAAGTAACTGCAGTAGTCAAGCTATTTTTTAATTTGGCAAGATTGTGAATGTTCGTGGTGAAATTAAATGAAGCCTCAAGCAATTTTAAGGACTGCACCACCTCCAGAGGACTACTGCCACGGCCAGTAAGATTCTGTTTGTCACTGTATATGTTGAGGGGCTTATGAGTTCCAAAAAAATGCATTAGTTTTGTTGAGGTTACCTCCGAAGCTTCTAGGTCTGCAGGCATGACATAGAATTTCATATAGGATGATTCCATTTGTTTTCTGGAAGATGATGAGGGCATTAATATAATAAAAGGGCTTTACATAAACAGATGTTTGGTGCCAGAGCCATGGCCTCAAGCTCAATGCTAAGAAATGTATAGTTATCCCCTTTGGGAAAAAACATGTACCTGTGAATTAACGGGTCTACTTTGTTAATTCAAAATACTGAAACCTCGAATTTCAGTATTTCGAAATCACAAAGCCGCATACTCATTTCCAAAACCGGCAGAAGTGCGAAATTCAAAATACAGAAGCACAGATATTTTGAATTTCTGCTTCCGGTGTTACAGTATATGGATGTTTGGGTTTAATTTTGTTACGTTTGTGTCTGCAAGTATGTTGGTTAGGGGTTTAGTGTGTGTAAGTGTGTTGTGACTGTTATGTGTGTGCTTGAGGGATTGTAAGATGTGTGTGTGAGTTTCATTTGTATTTCTGTTTGTGCAATCTCGGAGTTAGAATATATAAGTAGGGGGGTGGGGTTGCAGCCCCCCACATGGGGGGTGCAGGGGGAGCTTGCCCCCCTGCTTATATGTAGTTTAGATGAATTTGTTTGATTGGGGGGGGGGGAATTTTGTGTATGTTTATGTGTGTATTGTATGTGTAGTGTAATTACAAGATTTTTTAATTTTGCGGTTGTGTGTTTTCGAAATTGTGAGTTGTGGGTGGGTTTTCGGCTTTCAAGATTTTAGTATTTCAAAATTACAAAGTGGACCCAAATTACCACATAGGTGGCAGTACACTAAACACCGAAAGTGTGATATGAGACTTACGGACACAAGTGGATAGTGGTCTCACCTTCGATAACCACATCACCACAACAGTCAGGAAATCCTTCTATGTGGCACACCTCATTACTAAGGGCTTTTCTTCCAGAAAAAAGGAGGTCATTGACCCATTGTACTCATCCCTCATTAGACCCATTATAGAATACAATGCCCCATTTGGTATGCACCTCACAAGACAACTGGAAAGGCCGCAGAAATACCTCACTAACAGAAGAGGTGTTCTCTGCTCAAAATACAAGGCCATGTCAAACCCAGAGCTGTTGGACATGCTACTCTTAAAGAAATCCCAATCCCCCAGAGCCACACACTCCAGGGATCTAAACCTTGTCATCACAATGAACAAAACATGCTGGAGGGATAGGTTCCTGACCCAGAGACTCCCCAGACTCTGGAATAGACTGCCCATACAGGTCAAGCAGAGCACCTCTTTGGCCCTCTTCAAAAGGAACCTTGACGACTGGATGAAAGGAAATTCACCCTGAGGATCACGTGCTAGACAGGGGTCCAGGGAAGTAAATATTGTGGGAAGAAATAGCCAGGGAATTGTTATGGCTAGGCCTGTATAGGCCCTAGGGCCGATAGCCTAGTATCAACCTATGAACCTATAGAAAATAGCAATTGTCCAAGGATAAAGCCTTGACTAATGTCTGAATATACTGGATTAAAAGAAGACTGTGACTTTGAAAGCATAATTTTAAAGAATCTGTAGATAATTAGACAGCCAGTTTATGGGGGTGGAATTAAAGCCATGAAGTTAAAGTTCTTTTATAACTAAGGGATGTGCCAGAAGGACAAATGCCTCAGAAATGTCAATATAAATGGCCTTCATAAGGTTCCCTGTGTTGGCTGCATCATTCAAAAAGAGAGAATATCAGTTGTGTTACAGACCTAAGACCACTGACTTCAGTCTGATCTTGTAACATAAAATTTGCAGCCTTCTCTAAGATGTTAGCTAATGAGAAAGCACAGCAGTTACATGGTTTCTATTACAGCAAGAGACATGTTTTAACAACTGGAATAACAATCATGTTTCCAAAGAATTGGTAACACACCAGCCAAGAGAGATGTGTTGGTGAGTGCTTTTGTGTGGCAGCAGTGAAATAAAGTATCCCCAGCTTTAATGAGGCTGTCCATGCTTGCCTTTCCCTAAGCAAGAACTTTCTTGGGGCATTTGTTGATTTTTGATAAGGATAGCGTCAAAGTCAAAAATGGAATATACAGTGGAGAGTAGAAGCATTAAAACTGAGGTCGGTAAGTGAGCTGAACTAAAGTCTTCAGTTTTGTTTTTAAGGTCTTGTGGTTTTATGCCATCAGGGAGCTTGGATGACTGATTTAAGGGGTTAATCTCCTTCAAGACATTTCTTGTATTTCCTAACAGAGATTTTCATTTTCATTTCATTTCATTCAAAGGCTTCTTTTGATGAATCAAAGTACACAACACAGTAAAAATTCATAGAAAACAAGTTTCTTTTTTTAAACAAGAAACATCTTTATTAAATTATTACTTATGGCACAGGCAGTCATACATTTATATAAATAACAAAACATATACTGACATATTTTTCATAGTAAACATACATCACGTATAATCTATCCAGTCATTGCCAGTCAAACATTACATACCTCATTCAAATCTTGACTTCTTTTAAATCTCAGTCCTTCTCCAAAACGTTATTCTGCAGTATTGTTCCCACAATTCCAATTTTTTTCTATGTAACTTGCTCCTACCCTTTTCTAAATATCCCATTTCCATTTGTTTTATCTCTGTTATTATATTCACTACTTGTAATATAGTTAGGTTAGATTTTGATTTCCATTTTCTAGCAATTGCTTTTTTGGCAGCCACCCTAATTAGACACAGCAAGGCCTTACCATGTCTAGGCAATTCCAATTTCTGTACCATAGCTCAAACAAAATCCAGAGTCTACTTCGGGTATAAAAATATCTATGTAAACATTTCCAAGCAAAAATCCTAAATCTCCTAGATTTTGTTGAATATTTGGGAGACGTACATATATCGTCTCATTGGGGTGGCCGCGGTGGTGCAGTGGTTAGTGCTGTTGCATTACAGCAAGAGGCTCTCCAGTTCAATTCTTGGTTGGGGTGCCTTCTGTGTGGAATCTGCATGTCCTCCCTGTGGTCACATGAGTTTCCTCCGGGTGCTTTGGTTTCCTCCCACATTCCAATGACATGCAGTAGGTGGATTGGACACTCTAAATTGGGCCTAGGTAAGACAGTGTGTGTGAGTGAGTGGTATGAATGAACTACTGTGGCAGGGCTAGCCACCAGGTGTTGTAAACCTTGGCGCGAGATGATTCTCACTGCTGAAGTGACACCCCAACCCCATGTACAAAAATGGAAAAAGAGGCTGAAGATGGATGGATGGATACATATATCCTCCCTTTGTTTCTTGGTGAATTGCTTATCCAGTCTCTTCCTAATCCTTTCTAACCTCCTCTGATTGATTCTTACAGTTTGCCTTTTTAATTTAGTTATTTGTTTTCAAAAACCATACCGGAACACTTTTATATGCAAACACACTTAGTCCCACTTATGTTCATTTCTGTAACACTAACATTTGAATTTTTAATTGTAAATTTGTTTTATTTGCACTTTTATAATTACAAAGTGTTACATGAAAAACTTATTAGTTTCATTAGACATGCTCTGCCCCCCCAGAAATGTACAGTTTGGATCATATTGCCATGCAGCCATTAATAAACTTATTCTCACTGTGTGTAAACACTGTTTGCCTTCAATCTTCCCACTGAAACACGTTTCATGAGTCTGCAACTACCACCTTGGTCAACATGAGGTCTCTTCTTACCTGCTGCACCACTTTCTTTTGTCTGATTTATTTTTAGGAATGTTTACATTTCATGACTGAACTGTGCTCTCTACCCCGGATTGATCTCATTATCATTTTGTTGTGTAATTCTTCTAGATAAACTATAATTTCAACTAAAATAAATATAAAGCACTAGGAGTTCTGCTGAACACATTCCTTTTACTTGATGCTTGGACATAACAGGTACACTTTACATGATGATGCACAAATGATGTGCAGGACGTCCGGCACATACATTATGTCAACCACTGCTTTATATGAAAGAACAAATCTTAACATTCTTATTTTGGGTGATTAGTTATTCTGACACCTAACAAACATATCACTATATCGGTGCGGAGTTAACTGTTAAAATACAATTTTAACATAAAAAGGAAACATTCCCCAACTATCAAAAAAGCATAGGGGTCAGAGTTTCATTAGTACAATGAAAAATGTATTAATGAAGTAATGACCCTACACTAACTTTAAATCATGACCCCAAGCTGAACCCCAAACTGAGAATACATGCTCCTCATTAGCATAACATCTCTGTCCCCCCTGCTCCACAGTTACATCTCATAGTAGAATAATCCATGACATGCTACTATGGGAGGTGAGCAAAAGCAGTGGATGCAACCAGTGTCAGTGCATACCTGATGTCATTGTGTCAAATTTCAAAATCACTGAATGGATACATCTCTTCTGAGCTTTACAGAAAGGCGTGTCATTATTCTTTAAAATTATAAAGTTAAAAATGTCAGCACACCTGACATATCTGTGAACAATATTAACAGTGCCAATCCATCATTTTTTATTAAAAAAATTGTCAATCTACGAGAGAGCAAATTGTAAAAGAGCAGCAGCAAATAATGCTACTGACAGGGGACCAGATAAAAGAAATGTGTTAGCAGCACGCACTGCCAGAAGTAGCAGCTTTTTAAAATGCATCAGAACTGACAGCTGGAGCAGCAGAGCTGTGAACAATGGATTGTCTTATGAGAACATGAAGGCAGATAGTAAGGCATTAGAAAGAAATATGTGCAAGAGGGGAAATTATCCATATTATATTGTAAAAATCATTTACTAACATTGATTTTTTTTTCATGAGAACACAGGGGTCAGACAGTCACCCATCAAAGGCTGCTTTCATTTGAAAATCAGTCTATTTTACTTTTATTCTTATTATTTGGACTGTGGTCACACATTACAATAACCATACATTACTAAGTACTGCTTGATAAGGCCATACGCATGACATTGTCTGTGTGAGTCCATGTTTGTTCATGTTTCTGTGTGTGTGTGTGAGTGAGTGAGTGAGTGAGTGAGTGAGTGAGTGAGTGAGTGAGTGGGTGAGTGGGTGAGTGAGTGAGTGGGTGAGTGGGTGAGTGGGTGGGTGAGTGGGTGAGTGAGTGAGTGGGTGAGTGAGTGAGTGAGTGAGTGAGTGAGTGAGTGAGTGAGTGAGTGAGTGAGTGAGTGAGTGGGTGAGTGGGTGAGTGGGTGAGTGGGTGACCAAGAGAGAATGTTCCATGATAAATGCCTTATTCTGGACAAAATTTACTTCACTGAAGAAGTCAAACATCACATGTATACCCATCAGGAAATGGTAATACTGGGAGAAACAATCTGGGTTGAAAGCAGGTGACCACTAATTTCACATGATCACAGTTAAACAATCTCAAATCCAAAAGGGGGCTTTGGGAAGGGGTATTCTAAATGAGAAAGACATAATTATCACAGTTTTAATTTACAAAATTTTACATGACTTCTTTGTGGTCAAATGAGATGTATCCTTTTTTTAAAACATTTATTGAATTATCACTTGTGACATAGGCAAATCAAACTGTGTTAACAAGTTCACGTTTACAAACATTATATTTCACATATATTGCTCTATATCATATAACCTAAGCAGCATTACATAATTATTCAATTCCTGCCCTTTTTTGTAAACAAGAAACATCTTTATTAACCCATCACTTACAACATAGGCAATCATACATTTATAAAATGGAAACAAACCACACTGACACAATCCTACTAGCAAACATTTTGCATCACAAAACCATAGTGACGCACACCCAGTTGCAAACATTATGCATCACTTATAATCTACCCAATCATTTTCAGTCAAACATTACATGGCTCATTTAAATACTGCCTTCTTTTAAACCTCATTCCTCCCCTGTATGTATTACTCCCACAATTCACATTTTTTCCTCTTTAGTTTGCTCCTACCCTTTTCTAAAGATGTCAGTTCCAGTTGTTTTATCTCTGTTACTATATTCGCAATTTCTAGTATAGTTGGTTTAGATTTTGATTTCCATTTTCTAGTAACTGCTTTTTGGCAGCCACCATAATTAGACACAGCAAGGCCTTACCATGTCTAGGTAATTCCAATTCTGTATCATAGCTCAGAAAAATCACCTCCCTAGTCACAGTGATCTACCCATCCAGGATCTCTGATAGTGCATCCCACAGGGAATCCTTAAAGTCTGCCAACTCAATGCATTCCCAGAAAATATGTTACCAATTACCTCTTTCTTCCCCATCATGCCTCCAACATTTGCTGTCTACCTGAGGAAAAATTCTCTGGAGTCAACTTGGGGTATAAAACTATGTAAACATTTTGAAGCAAAAATCCTAAATCTTCTAGATGTTGCTGTATATTTGGGAGACGTACATATATCCTCACATTGTTTCGTTGTGATATGCTTATCCAATCTCTCTTCCCAATCCTTTCTAACCTCTTCTGATTGGTTCTTATAGTTATCGTCCAATATTTTATATGCTCTACTAATTATTCCTTTTTTAATGGCAGATTCTTTTCTAGATTCTACTAAAAACTTTATCAGTGCTGGTCTTTCATTTAGGACCCCCTATTTCTTTCTCTTTGCCTATAGTCTGATATCAATTCTTTACAAATCTCTAACCTGCAGTTCAAATAAATTCTTGGCATCTTCCCTCACTAGTAATTTGCTCCCAGTATCCTGGTTCCTTTGACAGTTTTCCTCAATAAATTCCAGCCCCCTCTTGCCTATTGACATCCCTAATTGCAGTCATCCCCATTGGCAGAATCTCCTTTCTCTGTTCCCGTGTTGGCTGAGTTCTTAGGATACTTTTTGCTACTTTATAGATATAATATTCTGTATAATTATTGTTATTCTCCTTAAAGGCCTGCGTCCAAAATCCCAGTCTCTCCTTGTTTCTTGTGCTTCCCACCTGTTTCAGATCATCCTTTTCCACTCTGAATTATACTTTTCTGCCAAGAGGTATATTCTAGCAGAAAGAGTGTATTCTACTGGTAAAGACTCTGTGTAACAGGAGTTAAAGCTAATGTTTTGTATTATTTCATGAATGGTATGAAGAAACAGTCCTTGTTTTGACTTTCAGAAATGTTCCTTAATTATTATAACTTTATAACGTACCTATGACAACTAATTAGGTTTGATTCACATCAAACATATATATTTTTTCCTCCTCAGGGAGGGGTGAGGGGAAGAAAGCACAGAATACAAGAAATCATAATTATGGTGGACCAGATTCAATAAAGCCTACACTAAGTATACGTGATATGTATTCAAGAACATTATCACATTTTTTTGTGCTTTCTAGTCACTCAGAAATATTACACTATGTATGCATGTAGTCTATACTTTGTGGTAACCTTTATGAATCCCTGTCAATATTTAAAGCTGCAACAATATCAGCAGAAAAACTATTAGGATGAGGAAGGTGCGAGTTATATCTGTGTTGTCTGTTCACTCAGAACAGTGTACACTAGGTGTAGGCATTACTGAACCCCATGGGGGTATGTTTATTGAACTTTAGAATTAAAACCAATATCTACTTTTCCTTAATAGTTATAACTTCAAGTTTTTAAAATGTTCAGACAGATTAAAAATGAAAAGAGTACTAAGAACTGTGATCTGGCTCTGAGAAAGTCAAGGCAGCAGTTCCATAACTTCTTGCAACTAAAAGCACAATCTAAGCAAAGTTTGTGAACGAATATTCAAATACACTGTCCAGAAACCTATCACAATATCAACTTGTTTCTGAGATGTAATGACGTACTGAACAGAGACCGTTAATAGACCTATATGGCCATTTTCAGTAGACAAACTGCAACCACGTTGTTTCCATAAGAGGTGAGTGTATCACTTTGTTCTGTTTTGGGAATACAGAATACATCTAGAACATATCCGAACTAACCTGGCACTGCACCAGAACTAAAAGACCATGGGGTGGATTCATAAATATTTTGCCTCCAGCATGCTTTAGAATGGTGTACCAAACCCTTTTATGATTCATTAAGAGTGCTACATAATGGAATAAGATGACATACATGCTCCTACTTCACTTTACTGTCACAGAACTCTATGGACTACATATGCAAATGACTCATCTCCATGATGGTACTCAATTCAAAAAGTAAGAGGCAACTATATATAAGCTTGCCCTGTCCACCTTGTACTATGGGACCAGATTAGAACCATGTAGCAGTTGTTGTTTTAATGACAGACCAGGATGACAGCTTCCTTTTATGAGATTTTTCAAAACTTGCAAACCTTTCTTAGGTCCTTTTTTTCTGACTATAATATGCATGTATCTCCATTCCCTCTTTTTGTCTTTCTAATATTCCTTTCTCACAGTAACCATTTTTTTTTATTAAGTTAGTCTTCTTTTCCTTTCCCTCCCTTATACCCTAGCAGTATCTACGCTACTATCATGAGTAGCCCCCTTTCCTTCTTATATACCCTAGCTACAAAAAAAAAAACTTTCTCTAGTTTTCTCAATCTCTGTTTTTCCCCTCATACTTGTGTGTGCACACGTGTGCGTGTGTGTGTGTGGGGGGGGGGGGCTATTGAATAAGTGTGTTTTTGTGCTCATGGTCTTTCTGAACTGTTGTCATGGCCGAGAAACAAAACAAGACAAGCCCACAGGCATCAAGAAGTGTACTAAGTGCAATCACAAAATGCCTTACAGTGACTCGCACTCTCTATGTGTTTACTGGCTACACCCACATAATCTTAAGGAAGACATTGCAATATGTCATTTCTTCAACCACCGGGCCCTGGTTGAATGGAAGAATAAGCTTATTCTTACGGTATTATTACCTTCTGCTTTTAGTGAGGCTATATCTAGTGGTTCCCCAAAATCTTCAGTAAACCTAGGTCAGCTCAGCAGAGCCCAGCTTCTTCGGCCTCCATGTCTGGTGACAGAGGGAAGAAGAGACTTTCCTTGGCTCATCTGACCCATAGGAGCCAAAATCAAAATCTTCTAAAACTTCAATATCTGTGACTTGTTTGGGGACTTCAGCTCAGAGTGATTCATCCTTGGATCAGGCTCTTTTGGTGCCGGGCCTCTCAGATCCAGATAGGTAGAAGCCATTGCACTTGGATCCTATATCCATTCCTTTCAGACCTATAACTTTACTGCCAAGGACTCGGTACTCCCCTTCGGTGACTCCAGTGCCGTTGAGAGTTCCATCTCCCTTCCTAATAAGACCAAGATCTCCATCGGCTGCTTCTTTTCATTCCACCAAATCCTTACAGAAGAAAATGTGGAACAGATGGTACAGAGGATTTTGTGGGCGCATGGAATTACTAAGTCCCCTTCGACTTCAACCCAAATGGTCGTAGGGTTGTTCAAACCATCCACTCCCCCTTTAGTTCTTCCTCCAACTGCTGCTCAAGTTTCAGAGCCCCTGGATCTGATTCACCCAGCGACTTCTTGTTTGGATCTGAAAATTTCTTTTTCATCGAATCGGACACCTGCTCGGAGCTCTTCCACCTTCTCGGAGCCAGAGAGCTCCCGGAGCCATAGTGAGCCTAGTGGACCTCAAGTGCAGTCAACTCCCAGACTTTCTGAACAGTCTCTGCATCTCAGAGCTTCCGCTCAGGTGAGCTTGGTGCCGGCTTCATCCCCGAACCGGCTGTCTTCAGGGCTGCTAGGGTCCTCTTCCCACAAGCATGGCATGTTGGAGATGCACGCCCATCCCACTCAGAAGCAGTCAGCTTTCAGGGGTCCTCTTCTCCTCTTCCCACAAGCATGGCTTGTTGGAGATGCACACCCATCCCACTCAGGAGCAGTCAGCTTTCAGGGCTCTGGAGAGAGCCATGGCTGCATTTGCAACTAGGAAGTCACCTCCCCCCTCGGATTCCCAGGTCTGTTTCCCACCCCTGCGCACCTCTTCTGCCCAAGATGTTCCACAGGGACAGCAAGAACCAAAGCTACAGGATACCTGCCAGGGTACCCCTGCCTCTTCTGATACCTCCCCAGCATATCCCACTGAGGAGGTCCCTCAGAAGAAAACCTGTAAGAAGAAACATCTGGACTCCACTGAGGAGTCAGCCACAGAAGACACTGACTTTGATGAGGGAGACGCAACCCCATGGTCGCTTGGAGATTTTAAAACAGAGAGATGGCTGGCAGTCCAGTAATCCTTCTCTTGAGGAGTAGGTGTACCTGTAGGCCTTTGGTTCCCAACAGTGTACCTCCTGGTTCACTCCAACTGCTGATGAGCTCACAGAATTGATCTCTTGGCAGATGTGGAGGAGCCTAGACTCCACTGAGCCAACTCCCTGGAGACAAAGCAAGATTACTACAGCTTCAGCCGACAAAGCTTTTGGACAAAAGGGGGTTGCAGCAGATGCCATGGTGGTGGCAGCAGCGACTAAAAAGGAACTACTGGAGGAAAGTTCCATTACCCATCTTCTGAATAAGGATTCCAGGACGATGGATAGATGTGGGAAGTGAATCTTTTCTTTAGCAACCTTTGCCTTGCACTCACTGAATTACCTTTCCCGCTTTACTACATTACAAAAGTATCTGATCAAGGAGATATCAGATACACTTGAAGGAGCTAGCAACCCTACATGCTAAAGCTAACTCTTCCATGAGGCTTATAGCTCACACAGCTGAAGGAACGAGTAGAGTGGCAGGTTCCAGCATACCGAGGAGAAAGCATGCCTGGATGCGCCTCTGTGACTTTGCAGAGCCTTTTAAGTCTTCTTTTGTCGGTGCTCTGTTTGACAGAACATGCCTTTTCGGCCCCAAGGTTAAAGACATGCTATGCAGGTGTAAAAAGCAGGGCAAAACCCTTTCTGCCATGGGCATATATTTTTCCACCCCCGCCCCCCCGAGACTATACCCCGAGGGTCAGAGAGGCGGTGGCAAAATGTGGTTCACATAAATCACAGGGGTCTTAACAAGACACAAGTGGAGAGAGTTCTTCCACAGAAAGAGGGGGAAACAATTCTGGTAGACACTGTCCATGAGGCACAGCATGCTTGCAGAACCAAGGGTCTAGAGAACCATTTTTTGGGAGACCCTTTCAGTGCTCCTGAATGGAAGCTCAACTGCCTGCCTCTGGAGATAATCAGGGGTTGACTATCCCTGCACTGGAGAGCCCGGCTAAAAATAACAAATGATTTATGGGTGCAGAGGATACCCAATTCCATTCTCCCAAGACCCCCTTCCCAACAGAAGAATCCCGGACATGCCACCCAGTCAAAGGGATCAGGCAGTTATTCAAATTCAGAAACTGCTGGGCAAAACAGTCATCCAAGAGGTCTCCCCAGACCAGAGAGGATTTGGAACTTACTCTAGGTTCTTTTTAGTTCCAAAGAAAACAGGGGACTGAAGACCAAATCTGGATCTCAGCAGATTAATCAAGTCGGTTTGACGTTACATGTTCTGAATGGTCACTGTATAGTCCATACTTCCTTTCTTGGAACAGGACGACTGGATGTGCTCCATAGACCTACACAATGTGTACTATTACATAAAAATGACAGGTGGTCCAGAAGGTATTTGCACTTCTGGCTGCAAGCCAGTCATTTCCAGTTCAGCGCACTGCCCTTTGATCTCACCACAGCCCCCCGGGTGTTCACTAAGTGCATGACAGTGGTAACAGCTCACTTGAGACAACAAGGAGTTTCCCAATTTGGATGACTGGCTCATTTCCACCCCCACCACGCATCTACTTATTCAGCCAAGGGATTCGGTTATCCAAAATTTGTACAGATCTAGGCATAACAATAAATTACGAAAAATATCACTTGGAACTTGTTCAAGCTCTGGAATTCATATGAGCAATTTTGGACACAAATCAGATGATTGCAAGGCTACCACAATCCACAGTCCTAACTAACATACGCCAGATACAAACATTACTTCACAACAGGAGTACGCCGCCCATCATGTCTTACTACCTTTAGGATCAGTGGTAGCCGCTGTAGTCTTGGTACCACTGGCAAGATTCCACATGCGAATAGTACAGTGGCTTTTGGCAACACAGTGGTTCATTATCCATCAATTGATGTCTTATTAAATGACATTACGAACATCTGCAGGACAGCTCTATCGTGGTGGATTTGTTCTGATCAGATAACACAAGGTCGACCCTTTCTTCACCTCAACCTCAGGCCACTGTGAGCATGGACACGTCCCAATTAGGGTGGAGAGGGCATTATCTGGAAAGACTGTTCAAGGCATCAGGTCTTCTAAAGAGGCCAATTTACACATAAACGTCCTAGAGATGAGGGCAGTGTTCCTAGCATTATAGGCTTTTCAGGTTTCTCTTCCTCTGGGAACAGTGGAGATTCAGTCAGACAACATGTCAGTGGGCTGGTATATAAACAAGCAAGGAGAAACCAGCTCATACGCCCTGTGTCAAGAATCTCTCAGAGTGTGGCAGTCGGCAATCTCATCCAACTGCTTTCTTGTAGCAACGCACATGCCGGTAAAGTCCAAAGTGATTGAGGACAGGTTGAGCAGATCCGTTCTCATGCCTCACGAGTGGTCCCTCAGCCAAGAAGTAGCGGAGGAAATTTTCCGCAAATGGGACCAACCCTGCTGCAACCTGTTTGCATCCCTCCTGAGCAACAAATGCAGCAGCTACTTTGCCTTGATCCCCCTTTCAGCGAGTCCCCAAGGGATGCTCTCATTCAGGATTGGCCTCCAGGTCTCATGTACATCTTTCCCCAACCCCCTTGATTCCGAAAATTCTCCAGAAAGTGAACGGGTTGAAGAGCAGTAATCCTCATTGCTTCCTTTTGGCCTCAACAAATCCGTTTCCCCTTTCTTTGGCCTCACCTTTGGGAAAAAACATGGGTTCTGGAACCTACTTCAGACCTTCTATCACACCCGACAGGAATGATTCATCCCAATCTGTTAAACCTCAAGCTGATGGCTTGGTTCCTCCAATTCCAATTCCATTTATAGTCAGACAACCTATGCTCTCCTCTCCAGTCTGCTGTATTTTGATATCAGCCCATAAACAAGGCACTCAAAAGCTGTATAACAGCAAATGGAGGAGATTTGTAGTCTGATCTCAACAACGTGATTTAGACCCTTACACTGGCCCTGTTCACAACATTCTAGAATTCTTACCTCAACTTTTTGAGCAGTGCAGTTGTGCAGCAGTTGCGTTGTCGCCTCACAAGAGGATCTCCATTTCGATTCTAGGCTGAGGTGCCTTCTGTGAGGAGTCTGCATGTCCTCCCTGCATTCGTGTGGGTTCCTTTTGGGTGTTCAGGTTTCCTCCCATGTTACAAAGATACGAGTCTGCAGCGTTTCTCCCCGGGCCTCCACTTAAAATTGGTTTTGTTCCAAGTCAGACTTTCCCAGTAAACAGATGTTAAATAAATAAATTAAAAAGTGGGGCAGCTGCCTCTACTATCAAAGTACAGTTGGCAGCTATCTCCATTTTTCATGTTGGGGATAATAATTAGTTTCTAATCTCACACAAGCATTGCAAAACCTTCTCGAGGGGAATTTTGTTGCTAAGGCTACCACACAAAGATCCCTCCCCTCCTTGGGACCTTAATTTCATGCTACATTTTATCATTCAACCTCCCTTTCAACCTGCAGCATCATGTGACATTAAATTTTTATCTTGGAAAACCATTTTCCCAGTAGCAATCACTTCGGCTAGAAGAATATCAGAAATTCAGGCCTTACTGTCTTTGCCTCCATACCTGATTTTTCATAAAGACAGGGTTTCATCGCATACCGACCCTTCCTTTTTACCAAAAGTAGTTTCAGAGACTAGTGTAAATAAAGCCATTAATTTGCTCATCTTCTTCCCCAACTTCACTAATAAAAGAAGTTCACAAGCGATTACGTTTTTATCTACACAGGACGAAAGAATTTAGAAAGGCAGATCTGTTGTTCATTTTTTTTTCCAGTCCCAGAAAGGGACTACCAGTATCTAAGGTTACTCTGGCAAAATGGTTATCTGACTGCATTACATTTATCTTCCACAGACAAGTTGTATCTCTTCCTAAACTTGTTCGGGCTCATTCAACCAGAGCAATGGCAACCTCAGTAGTTTTTCAGAATAATCCATCTATGGATAAAATTTGTGCAGCAGCAACTTAGACCAATCATCATACCTTTATCACTCATTACAAACTGGATTTGGTCTCCAGGAGAACAGCCTCTTTTGTTTCAATAGTTCCGAGGAATATTCTTCAATTAGTCCACCCGGGATGAAGGTAGCTGTGGACGCTGTCCCATATGTGAGCATGAAATGAAAAATTGACAATATCGGATAACAAGTTATGTTCTTATTGTCAATTTTTAATTTCTCCTCACAACCCCTCCCTCCAAGCCCCTGATCTTCATTTCTGGTAGAACAGGAAGCATAATTTATGCCACCTTATCATCTTCTCCATACTCCAGAAATGGTTTCCTTACAATCCTCCCATATAAAAGATTTCTTTATAACTTTCTTTTCTGGAGATAACAAGATCTGAGGTAACAGGGAGAGGTGCGTTGTGGGTAAGGGGAGGTGTCCAAGAGCTTTTTGGTTGCCACAAGCTTAGTAACTGCCAAGTCAGATCCGAACCATATGTGAGAAGAAATGAAAAACTGACAATACAGATGGGACATTATAGTAACTATATAACTTCTTTTTATTTTTTTTCCAATTAACAAAATGCTACCCATTCAGCTGCTACTGTGGTACAGCCTAATTTGCTACCACAAGCACAAACAACCCCCAACTGTAACAGTGATACAGTGGTGCTCCAGCCAATGCACACACTCATTAAACTGGAATCTAGCATTAGCATATTATTATAATGTATCCTGCAGTCATGTCACTGGAGAATTTAACTTTTAAGAATCACTCCCTACCATAACTGTGGAGCAGGAAGCAGTCCTGGCAATCCAAGATACACTAGCTACTGTACATTATTCAGAAACATGATAAAATTCCCATCATTCACTGCAGAATCCATATGTCTGCATCACGTATAGACATAAACATGAAATTATTTACAGGATGCACGGCTGCTGTATGTTGAAACGGACTATGCTTTCCAATCCCAGTGCCTATATATTTCTCCACGAAATTTCTTTTTCTGTCACAGAAAAGATGTCATCACTAAACACTAAAAATTCCTGTACTGACAAGGACAAAATTCTGTTCTGTATTACTAAATAAACATGACACTTCAAAAAATATTAAACAATTACACATATTCAGGACTACTATAGCAAAGAATGAGAAAAAACAACAGGATACATGACCTGGTGAATAACATCATACTAACAACTTACCATATTTTTAGAACTACAAGATATACCTCTCACAGTATGGAAAAGACCAAAATGTTTTAGTCCCTGATGACATGTCATCAAGAAAAGTAAAACTAAACTCAAGCCACAAGGTCCACCCTGTAGTATAGAAAGTCCATAGTATTTTTATAAATGGTGACTGAACAAGAAAAGTAACACTACACTCAAAACTATTGGTCTGAAGCCAGTACCATGTCATCATAAAGGGATAAGGTCCTGATTATGGTCCTGGTGACATATGTCGATTGGCAGCTAAGGTATCTGAGATGTGGGAATGGAGGACAAGATGCCCATCCTGGGACAGAAGTACGAAGGGGCATGTACATAACACAGTTAGACTTCCAGGGTATGGATAGGGGAAACGACTGATGAGCACTTCATGTGAGTGGGCAGGGTGGCATGCTGACACCAGCTACTTGCAGAAGTGAAGAGTGGATCAGAATTTGTCCACCCATTTTATGCTTCACCTTCATGGTATTACTGGTACTTGGGTGGGGAAGGGACAAAAGATAAGATAAAACACTTCAACAGCAATATGATGCAGATCTTGGACACCTTGAACTCCTTGCTAGCCCCAGCCCTTATTCAGAGTTAGACTGAGCGAGCCAGAAGGGATGGGTAGACCTAGTGATTAAAGGCAGGCACTCGTACTTGCTGAAGGTCAGATATAGGAGACAAAAAGTGAGAAAAAAAATTACAGTTGTGTACACTTACCATAAATGTAGATGTTAGAGTGTATTCTCTGTTGCAGTCATCACCTGCGGGTTATCCCTGCTATGGTAGCCCTCGGCCGGACCCAAATACCAGAGTCAATGTTTTTGTGTGCCGGCTGTTGTCACCTGTAGTCTGACATCAGGTCATCAGTACTATAAAGCATGGCAGACATCATTACATCAGTTTTTCTTGCCCTAACCCGTCAGAAGCACAAGGGACAAGAGAGAAGTGGTCCTGGTAGCTAAAAGCCACCTTGGGAAGCTTGTGTCCTCTAGGGGAAGATGTTAAATGGGGGATGAAGGGAGGGAAACCAAGACTGCAACAGTGAATACACTCAAACATCTACATTTATGGTAAGTGTACACAACTGTACTATGTTCTTCATGTTTCGTGTTTCACTGTTGCAGTCATCACCTGTGGGAGGATTCCCAAAGCTGAGGAAAAGGGTTGAAGGATAGGTTGAGTCCTAGGTATGGGGGTCAGGAGGCCCTGCAGAATTGCAGAGGCAAACCCTGCCCTAGACTTAGAAAAGAGAGGCAGGTGGTACTGCTTTGTAAAGGTATGGACAGAGGTCCAGATGATCGCTTCCAAGATGTCCATGGCAGGTACTCCTCTGAGGAAGGCAGTGGAAGTGGAGTTTGCCCTCGTGGAGTGGGTATGGATAGACTTAGGGATGGGTTTCCCCATGTAGTCTGTAGCAAAAAAGAATACAGTGTGAAATCCATTTAGAAATGGTTTGGAGATGGTGTTCCCCTCTGCCCCTGGGGCAAAGCCTACAAGAAGCTGGTCTGTTTTTCTGAATGGCTTAGTATGGTCCAGATACTATCTGAGTTGTCTGTGCACGTCTAATGAGTGTAGAATTATTTTCCCCTTGTTTTGAGGGTTGGGAAAGAAGGTGGGAAGGTGTATGGCCCGGTTAAGAGTCATATCAGATACCACCTTGGGCATAAAGGAGGGATTAGTCCTCAGGGAAACTCTGTCTGCATGGAAAATTATGAAGGGCTCAACAGCCATGAGGCCGTGAAGTTACGAGACCCTTTTGGCTAAGGTGATAGTTAGAAGGAAGGCAGTCTTCCAAGAGAGGTAGTTCAATTCTGTTGAAGTGGCAGGTTCGAAAGGAGGTAACGTTAGTTTCTCTAACACATAATTCAGGTCCCAGGGTGGTGTTGAAGGCCTTCTGGAAGGTATGATATTAGAAGCCCTTCTGAGGAATTGCTTAATCAAAGAATCAGAGAAGAGGGGTGGGTCTGAATCATAATGGGCAGAAATGGCCGAAGCATGGATTTTAAAAGAGGAGAAGGAGAGGCCACTGTTGAGCAACTCTGCTAGGTAATCCAGGATGAGAGGGATGGAAGGTTGGGAGGTACTGCTACCTTCTGATTGTTTCCAGGAGCAGAATCTTTTCCATTTTCTTGCACATGATTTTCTTGTACTGGGCCTTCTGTCCTCTGTGATGATGTCCGGGACCTGTTTGCTTAACAGGGACTCCTTGTTGGTTTTTAGTTATAAGCCATGCTGAAAGTTTGAGTGTCTGTAGGTCTGGGTGCAGTACATTCCCCCTCTCCTGGGTCAAGAGGTCTGACCTCAGGGGAAGCAGCTTTGGGGGCTGTAAGGTCAGACTGCATAGTAAGGGGTACCAATGCTCTCTGGACCAATCTGAAGCAATGAGGATGGCCTTTGGTCTCTCCTCTCTTAATTTCATCAGAACCTTGGGAATAAGGAGCAAAGGAGGGTATGCGTAAACAAAGAGGGAGCTCCAGGTGAACGTCAAGGCATCCACCTTCCATGCTAGGAGGTGAAACTCGCTAGTACAAACCTTGTGCAGCTGGTGACTGAGGTGCGAGGCAAAGAGGTCCACTTCTGGGGTCCCCCACTCCTGGGTGATTTGCAGAAAGATTTCTCTGTGGAGCTGCCATTCGTGGGGGTCCAGAACATTTCTGGTTAGGTGGTCTGCCAGTATGTTGTTGATCCCTGGTAATTATTGGGCAATTGGGTGCAGCCCCGTGGAGGTGGCTGTAAGCCAGAGACTCATGGCTAACATGCACAGGAGGGTAAGACTGGGTGCCCCCCTGCTTGCTGATGTACCACATTATAGTGGTGCTGTCTGTTTTTATAAGGAGGTCCCCTGGCCTGAGATGGGGTTGGAAGGAAGTCAGAGCGTTTTGCACTGCCATCATTTCTTTCTGGTTGATGTGTTGCTGGGCATTCCAAAGGCCTTGGGTACACCTGCCTGCTAGGTGAGCGCAACCAAGCTATGTCTGAGGCGTCGGTGGTGATGGTCTGGCCAGAAGGATGGAGGATGAAGGGAAGACCCTTGTTCATGGCACAGGCCTCTGCCCACCAGCGAAATTTGGCCCTTATGCAAGGGATCAGTGGGAGAGTGGTCTCTAGGGAATGAGAGTGCTAACACCAAAGGTTCTTTAAGTACCACTGAAGATTTCTCATGTGAAGCCTGGCGAGAGGGATGAGAAGGATGCAAGATGCCATGCATCCCAGGGCTTGCAGGAACTTCCTTGCAGTGAGGTGACTTCTGGAAGCCAGCTGGGTGAGGTAGAGAGGCAGGAAGCTCTGTTTTTCTGGGGATAGGAAGGCCATTTAGGTTGCTGTGTCTAGCACAGCTCCCAGGAAAACAATTTTCCTGGTGGACTTTTGCTTTGATTTTTTTTCTCATTGATGGTGAACCCTAGGGAAGTTAGAAGTGACTTGACAAAGAGAAGGTCCTGGAGCAACTTTTCTTTGCTGTCTGCTTGAATGAGGCAGTCGTCCAGGGAAGAGTTAATCTATATATTTCTCTGTCTGCAGAATGCTATAGCCAGGGCCAAGCATTTGGTGAATACTCTGGGAGCAGCAGATAAGCCAAAGGGCAGTGCAGAGAATTGAAAGCGTGGACTGCCTGCTCTGAAGTGCAAGAATTTTCTGCATGATTCCCTTATGGGGATGTGAAGGCAGGCATCTTTTAGGTCTAGTGTCACAAGCCAGGCATTTTGTGTGAGCATAGGCAGGAGCTGCTGCAAGGTTAGCATTCTGAATCGGGGAACCACCTAGGAGGTGTTCAGTTTGGATAGATCCAGGATGGGGTGCCAAGTGCCCTCTTTTCGGGGAACAAGGAATAGTCTGGAGTAAAAACCTTTTCTTGTTTGATCTGGACAAATAGGTTCTACTGCCCCCTGGGTTATTAATGTTTGGACATGTTTTAATGCCTCTGCCCACTGGTTGGGGGGAGGTCTGTGTACCCTCTTGGAATAGGGAGTTCGCTGAAGGAGAATCTGTATCCCTGAGTAATTATTTTTAACATCCATTGGTCCTTGGTTATAGAGACCCAATTGTCCTTGAAGAGGGTGAGCCTTCCTCCTAGTTTTTGATGAGTGAAAGGAGGGGGGGGTGGAGTCATTGTGAGTGCTTGCCATAGAAGCCTGGCTTAGATCTCCCTGCCTTAGAGGTGGAAGTGGTCCATTGTTTGCTTCTTTGCTGGGTCTGGGATAGGGGCCCTGATGGCCTTTCCCTGCAAGGCTTACCTTGGCCCATTCTGCTGGGTGCAGGGAAGGCCCAGTGCTTAGAGGGGAAGTTCCTGTTGAATCTGGGCGGTTGAATTTGAAAGAAATCTTTTACTGTTTGCATAGATTTTGCTTTGTCTTCCATCTTTTTAAGCACCTCTTCTGCTTTTTCCCCAAACAGGTGTCCCTTATCTAGGGGTGCGTCAATCAGTTTACACTTGACATGATCAGGGAGAGGTTGTTCCTTCAGCCATGCATGTCTTCTAATAAAATATCTTGCCACTGCTGCACCGCTAGAGGCTTCTACGGTGTCATATCCAGATTGTAATGAGTGCTTGGTCCCTTGACAAGCAGAGTGTAGTAATTCTGCCAGCTCTTTTGAGTTGGCACCGTCAGGAGAGGTAGCAATCTTCTGTTTTAATTGTTCTAAAGTGTGTTGTTGATATTTTAACATATGGAACTGACAACTGAGTTCTCTGACAGCTAACGTTGCAGAGGTGTATACTTTCTTACCCAATCTGTCCAGAGCTCTGGAATCTTTGTCAGAAGGAAGAGGATTCCTGGCAGAACTAGTCTTAGCTCCTTTGGATCCCTGTGTAATAACCTCAGGGTCTGCAGCAGCGTTCCTGTACAGGTATTTGTGAGAATCCGGTACTCTGTAGTACCTGTCAGGTTTAGTAGGAGCAGGAGGCAGGGCATCATGGGCTAAGCTGGATTCATGGAAAACATCATCCACCACTTCCAGAATAGGTGGGATGACCAGGGGTCCGTGCTGGGGCAGGTCCAGAAACTCTCTAAGTCATTTCTTTGACTGTGGGAAGTCTTGAGATTCCCATTGAAAATGTTCCCTGAGGGAGTTAAATGTTTCCCCAAAGGAGAGGTCCTCTGGAGAGGAGACAGAGGGGATGGATTCCTCTGCATCTGAATCCTCAAACAGTTAAGGGATGCTGTTCCTCTTCCAAAGCAGAATAGTCAGATTCCTCAGACTCCTGGCCTGTCAAAATTTCTGGAGATGGATGCCTTTTCCTTTTTGGAGTGGGGGCCCGAGTACCTCGAATATGGGAGATGAGCTCCTCCACCATTTTAAGCATTTGAGCTTGGGGTGGGGAAGCAGTAGCAAGATGATGGCTAGAAACAGATTTCCTAGGAGTGACCTGGCTTTGAGGCCTGAGAGAATCTGTCAGTCTCTGAGAAGCGGTAGTTGGATGAGAAGACGTCAGTTTTTTTGTCTAGAATTGGTAGTGAGAAAGGCCTCCTTGGAAGCTGGTGCCTGAGTCGCAGCTCCAGACCCAACCGAGGCAGAGACAGTCAAAGGCTCGGAAGATGAAGTGGATTTCTGTGGCATACTGGACTCTGAAAGGGTCACGGCAGAGGCCTGTGTAGTAAGTGAGTCAGGCATCAGGGGCTGTGAAAGCGCCTCACTGAATTTTGGAGAACTGACTACTTGCTTAGCGGTAGCATCGTTGGAAGGCTTAGCCGTGTGTGGCTTGTCTCTAAGTTTTTTCAGAATGTCGACAGATTGTTGGCTGACTGACGCCATATAAGAATTCGAAGACAGAACATGAAAATAATGGTCTACAAAAAGAGTTCTACTGCGAATGGTTCTCACATTAAAGAGGGCACAGAACCATCAAAGAGGGATGTCATGGTCTGGGCCTAAACAAGTAATGCAGTAAGAATGAAAGTCTCGGTGTGGGATCTGCTTTCCACAGGCGAGACAATTGTTAACTTTTTCAGACAACTGTTAGAGCAAGAAAAAAAGGTCCCCAACTCGGTACTTAACTTTAGACATTTACTGCTGAAATTCAACTTCTGGTAGCGACCGACCAGCACTCGTGCAAACTGCTTCTGCTACGGGCTCCACGGCAACAAATTAGTGATGTAATGACGTTGGCTGCCTTGCTTTACAGTACTCAGACCTGATGTCCGACTACAGGTGACGGCAGCCGGTGCACAAAAACACTGACTCTGGTATTTGGGCCTGCCGAGGGCTACCAAAGCAGGGATAACCCACAGGTGATGACTGCAACAGTGAAACACGAAGAACATCAACTGATCTTTTTAAAAAAAAAAAAATGGGTCACTGCTACCTGTTGGGTTGAAATACTACAGGGTAGATCTAAATGAGACTCATTCCTGTGTTAGTGAACAACAACAGGATGTACTCCGTCTCTGCTATCTAGCAAGATAGAGTGACACTTTCAAATGTCTTCTAGGTTGAAGATAAAATAGTACTTTCAGTAACCTGATATCAAGATACAAACATAACATTTTAGCTTTTAATCAACTGTTAAGAAGCTGGTGGTATAAAAAAGATTCGGTGCCTAATGACCTAAGGAGCACTTGAAGGGCTACATCGTTCAGACAACAGGTTCTAAACAATGCGACTATGCTCCTGAGGAGTATACGATACATACACAAGTACTGAGTTTACAATTACCCATCAAACTGTATACAGTAGTTCTGCATGCAGCCAATGTGTTACAGTGCTTGATGTATAGACGAATCAGTGACACATTTTTAAACTGTAGTTTCCTATCTCACCCTTATTCCATGGCAACAACTATGCAGGACTTGCAAGTTAAAAATATTACAATATAACTGGGTGACTGTAGCTATCCTAAGATGGGCTGACCTAATAAGATACACCGTTACTTATTTACTTTATACATAGGAGCAACCTGGTGCAAAATATCAATGCCTCAACAAAACCCAATTAACATTCTTGGTTTTCTGTTAACACACTCTGGTATCTTGTGCTCCTCTCCATAGATTATACACTTCTGATAATTCAGTCATGAGACCACCAGTCTTAAATTAATAATATGATAAAAAGCTGGAAAAAATAGCATTGTTGGACTTATCCAATGAAGATTACATCACTATTAATGAAATCCAAATAAAAACACACAGAACTACTAAAGTGGCAACAGGACACTTTTATAATATCATAAATTCCTGTGCTCAAAACCAAATTCCAAAAAAATACAAACACACAGAATTTTTAAATGTTTAAGGTGGAACTGTAATATCATTGCATTATATAAACGAAAACAGTTAAATCTGAGAAAAAGGAAACTGAATTTTATTACAAATTAAATGTCTGTTTGAAGCATGCAAAATTTATAGTTAGCATTAGGTCAAGTAATCTCTTGTTGTCTGTCAGCAGTGATAATCCTAAAACATGAAACAGATAAATTACAAAATGACTACCTAGACTGTGGAAAAGACTTCCCACAAAGGTTAACACATGTAGCTCATTAACCACTTTCATAAACAAACCTGACATATAAGTGGGTGCTGAAAAACTCACAAGGCTAATAGTAACAAAACTTCATAAAGCCAGTAGTCCGTATGCTTGACGAAACAACCTACTCATTTAACAACAACCTACTATGTTTCGATGAACATCAAAAAAGGAAACCAGTTCTGTTGACAGAGAGGGATAAAGCCTTCACTATGACCCAGGTAAAGTGAGTTTAGTTAACATCTCAGAGACCAGCTGGACCTGCCTGGGAAGGAAAGAAGTGAAGGGGCAAAGCCCACTGGCATCTCTCAAGAGGGAGTGGGATGCATGTCACTGACAAAGTATGCAGATTTCCCAAGGGGAGACCAAAGAAATGTGTAAAATGTGCTCATTCTAGGAAGCAAGATTGTTTGCGGAGTTCAGTCACCAATGGAATAGAGTAACAGTCCCCTTGTTATGCCCACTGCATGTCCTTCTGGAAAAATACATAGTGGGCATGTGCAGGGAGTTAGAGTCAAAGAAAAAAAACAGGTCCACAAGGCTGTCAACTCAGGGGAAATAAATGGGCCAACTAAGCATCCAAGAGAAGGCTCAATGGTCAGTGTAACAACACTGCAAGAAATGTAAAAAGGAAAATCAAATCCACATCTCCTGGTGTATTTACAAAGAGGGTAGCAGATTTCAAGCATTTGCCAAACATTAGGAAGGTATAAACATCTGTCTTTAAACACTACTACAAGATACTTAGAAAGTTAGCTTTAGTCATTAACTTAGCAGAATTAACATCTCAACTGCCCTTAAAGTAAATTTACACATGTATGAAACTGGAAAGCTGCCTATAAACATGATTAAAAAGATGATGCCTTCAACTTAATACACTACGCTATAACCCTGAACATTCATGAAGTCTTCCTTAGTTAAATTATAAATTTCAGCAGCTAAATATAGTAACCTAGTGGGAAGAAATGATGTTAAGGTTAGTTAATGGATATGTATTCTCATGACGTAGTCCCCTTGTTGCAGCATATATTTAAGAAGGGTGTAAACCCAATTTGGTCAGCTATCAAACAAAGAAGTCTAGTTGGCACAAAAAGAACATCCAAAAGATTAATCTGTGTGTGTCTAAAATCAGTTTTCTTAGGTAAAGCACTTTTTAGAGCGTAATCAATTTTATGGTAATAGATTTACCTTTGTCCCTGATGTATTACATCTCACAAGTTCACAAATTACATAAACGTATGATTACGAGATACATATTAGCAAACAAATTGATTATAAAAAGTCAAAAGAAACTCTCTTACTACCAGAAATATTGGAATACACTACTAGACATCTTAGAGTAAAACCATTGATACGTTTAGTGTAATAAGAAAAGATAAATCATTAATATCTAGGACTGTACATATAACTAATAACATCAAAATAGATAACAGTCTCAGCAGGTGAGGTTCCTTGAGTGGAGTTGTAATGTCAATTTAGGTGACACCAGTGTGTATATATAGTTAGATTTGAAATTGTGTCTATATAGTGTGTTATAGTTAGTGTTAGCCTAAATAGGACATAAGCTGTGTCTGTACTATATATATCATATGATCAGGCATAATGTAATGTGCTACCTTTGTTATCTAATTTCCAAATGTGGAAACAGAAATGTTACTTTGCTTTACATAACTGTGTTAGATCATCGAATATTCAGTGTACATTCATGCTTTAATTACCTTTAATACTCTTAACCCATGTTTTAAAAAAATAATAAAAACTTTATTTGGGAAAAAAAAAAGTTCCCAACTTAAGTTTTAAAGACTGTGGTATAATAGATATTTTAAGACCATTTTGGATCATTTTTATGGTGATAAGTTGTTCATAATTAATTATGGGGACTTTCCGGTTGCATATATGGATTCTTGCCCTCACCAGTACTTTGAACTTGAACTAGGTCAAGTGATATTTCTTCCAATACCTCTGAGCATTGTAGAGCCAGTTTACTATGGCAGTTATAAAATTCATTACCTGGCATAGCAGTGCACGGGCTACACGCATATGTGCAGAAAACATTCTTGTAAGTTAGTATCATTGTGTGAATTAATGCAAATGTCTGCACTTCACACCAATCTGGCATACAGATAGATTCAACAGTTAGTGCTTTCAATACATTGTACTGGATCAAGTTGTGGTACATGAAAACATACCACACATACTGAAAGAGATGCACTATTGATAAGAGCATGTGAATCTTTTTTTTTTGTTGTTTTTTTGCCCTCACAAAAGCTACATCTAAAAGTCATGCACAATGACTAACTTGAGTGAATGTCCTACCATGTAGCCTGTAGTCTGGTTTCAGCTGCTGCCTCAGGACGGAAAGATTGTTGTACGCAAGCACAGCGGCATCCAGTGCGTTGACACCTTCCCAGGGGTGAGCTGCTGCATGTGAAGCCTTCCCATAATACTTAACAGTCACACTGCAAAATAAATGTTACCAGATGAATGATCAGACTACCTGACATAATATTTCTAGATAATTTCTGAATGAAAACCAAATTAAAGTTTGCTGTTTTTAAATTTACTGTAACTGTTACTATGCATCCTCCATCACAGTCCTTTATAAAAATAAATAAAAAATGATAATAAAAAGATGTTTAAGAAAAGGTAGCCACATCTTCTAATCAATACATTCACAGGCACTGCAACCATCAAGTGACTGCATGCCTCACACCCACTGTCAGCAAAATCTTACACTTCAAACAAAAAACTGCATCATTTGTTTGCTTCAACTTTTCTATTACATTGTTTACAGCCTGAGATAATATGTGATTCAAAAGGTCAGTAGTAAGTCCTCAGATAAGAAAAGAAAGCTGTACACGAACAACATTCAAGTGGTATGAGTATCAATTCCCACAACATCCACTTAAGTATTCTGAAATTCAGTTTCTTATAACCATTCTCAGGTTTCATGCTTAACCCTAAAAATAAGCACTTCTACGTAATGCATCCTACCTGCCATAAAAAATACATCACTGCAAGTAAACAGCCAGCACTAGTAGAGTTTTTAACAGAATCTAGAACAGAAGCTGACATTAAAAAAGGAGTAATTAGTACAGCATATAACATATTGCTTAATGACTATAAGAATCGATCAGAGGAGGTGAAAGGATTGGGAAGAGAGACTGGATAAGCAATTCACACAGAAACAATGGGAGGACATGTGTATGTCTCCCAAATAGGCAACAAAATCTAGAAGAGTTAGGATTTCTCCTTGGAAATGTTTACATAGATATTTTTATACCCAAAGTAAACTCCAGAAAAATTTTCCTCAGGCAGACAGTAAGTGTTGCAGGTGTGACGGGGAAGAAAGAGGTATTTGGGAACACATTTTCTGGGAGTACGGTGAGTTGGCAGACTTTAAGGATTCCCTGTGGGATGTACTGCCGGGAGATGCTGGGTGGGCAGATTGGTCTGAAGAGGGAGATGACTTTTCTGAGCTATGATAAAGAACAAGAAGTTATGTACTCACCATAACGTTCGATGTATGTAGACCATCTCGCCTCACATTCTTACCCATGGGTTCGGAGCCGAATATCGGCTCCGACTCTGACGATTTTACTAGCTCAAAGTCTCTCATTGGCTGGGCTAAGAGGGTATCCCATGGTGCACTTCTCCATATCCCCAGATCTAGTTTGCTGTGAAAAACATTTGTACTCCAAACACACATCACGTCCATATAAACAATAAACTAATGAAAGGGACTCTGTAGGTGACAACCTAAACTCCAAATCCTCCAGGCAGGGGGAAGGTGGGAGGGTTAGTAAGAATGTGAGGCAAGATGGACTACACACATTGAACGTTATGGTGAGTACATAACTTCTTGATGTTATGGAGTCCTATCTCGCCTACATTCTTACCCGTGGGACAGCGTCCCTAGCACCTGCATCCTGTGTGGCTCATAGGAAAATACTCCTGAGAACTGTGGAGCCAAAGGAAGACCTGCCCCTGGAGACCACGTCCAATTTGTAATGAGAAACAAATGTGTGAGGAGAAGCCCAAGTAGCTGCAGCACATATATCATCCATTGACAATCTAACTTGATAGGCTGTGGATGTAGAAACAGCCCGAGTAGAATGTGCCTTGACTGGAAATGACAAATTTTTACCTCCTGCCTGATAGATGAAAGAGATACAACTGGCTATCCATCTAGACAGCGTGACCTTGGATACCAGAGAACCCATTCGGTTTTCCGAAAAGGAGACAAAGAGTTGGTCAAATTTCCGGATATCTTTTGTCCGGTGTAGACAGAAGCATAACTGCCTATGTACATCCAATTGGTGAAATCTAAACTCTGCCTTGTTAGAAAAGTGGGGGAAGAAAACAGGCAACTCAATGGACTGATTCATGTTAGATACGGAAGCCACTTTAGGAAGGAACGAGGGGTTTGGTCTGAGAGAGACCCTATCTTTATGGAAGATTAAATATGGGGGTTTGATGGAGAGGGCTTGAATTTATGAAACCCGCCTCGCTGAACTTGACTGCTGTTAAGAATGCTGTTTTCCATGTCAAGAATTTTAATTCACAGGTAGCTGCATGCTCAAATGGTGGTGGAGTAAGGGCTTGTAGAACAAAATTGAGGTCCCAGGGCATGATAGGTTTGGACACTGGGGGACGAAGCAACACAGTGCCTTTAAGGAATGCTTTGCATAGTCTGTGTGCCAGGAGACTAGGTTCATTCGCTACGTGGAAATTAGATATCACTGCGAGCTGAACTTTGATGGCGGCTGATGCGGACCCCTGATAGAACAGCATAGACAAGAACTCCAGAAATTAATCTATTGGAGCGGTGTAAGGATCAGTGCCTCTAGTATGTGCCTAGATAGAGAACCTTTTCCATTTGCTAGAATAAATCTTTCTAGTGGATGGCTTATGAGAGGACGATAATATACGGACCACTTCCAGTGAAAAGTTATGACGTCTGACTAGCGATGGAAGTGGAGTAGCCAGGCTGTCAACCGGCGGGTGATCAGACAGGGGTGGAACTGTCCCGACATGTGTGTCAGTAAATCTGGTTGAGGGTCCAGAATCCAAAGAGTGTCCACAATGTATGGTTGAAGAAAAGGGAACCAGACTTGATGAGGCCAGTGTGGGGCAATCAGAATCATTCTGCTTCCCAAGGATTGCGCTTTATGAATCACCCTTGACAGTAGGGGAAATGGAGGGAAAACATAAAGCAGACCGGAGGGCCAATCGTGAACCAGAGTGTCCCTGGGTGATTCCCCCTGTGGGGGCATCAGCGTGAAGTAGTTGCTGCATTTTGCATTGAGAGGGTTGGCAAAAAGGTCGCAGTAAGGCTGACCTCACCTGCTAAAGATTCGCTCTGCAACCAGGCAATTCAGGGACCACTCATAAGGATCGCTCTGCTTAGCCTGTCCGCTATTACGTTGGACTTCCCCGGAATGTGCGTTGCCACCAGAAACCGTTGGGAAGCAATTGCCCAATGCCACACTTGCACAGCCTCTCTGCACAGAGGGTAAGATCGGGTTCCCCCTTGCTTGTTGAGATACCACACTACTGACATGTTGTCTGAGTGTATCGCAATAGTCCCTAGAGGAAGAAATTTCTGAAGTGCCTGCAACGCAAGAAGCACTGCTCTCATCTCCAGGATGTTTATATGCAAATGTATCTCGTGTTCCTGCCACGTGCCTTGGACTGTCTTGCCGAGATAATGCCCCCCACACCCCATCTGGGGGGCGTCCGTGGTCACCGTGGCAACAGGGACGGGTGGAACGAAGGGATTTCCCTCGTTCAAATTGTTGGTGCATAGCCACCAACGGAGGTCCTGCTTGCACCTGTCCGTGAGTAAGATGGGATGAGATACTGGGAGTCTTTGGAGAGACCAATGGACAAAGAGGAGCCATTGAAGAAGTCTCATGTGTAGTCTCACTAGAGGGACCAACATGATAGTTGCTGCCATGGTCCCTAGGAGTTGGAGAACCAGTCTTGCCTTCACTTGTCTCAGGGGCATCAGCATGTGTATTTGTTGTTGTAATATTGTGATCCTTTCTTGTGGTAAGAATGCTGGCATTCGAATGGTGTCCAACTCTGCTCCTATAAAGGTGACACGCTGTGAGGGCAATAAGGCAGATTTTTCCCAGTTTATTGTTATGCCCAACTGGTGACAGACTGATGGTAGCATCCCTGGTCTGAACTAGTTGATGCTTGGTGGGGGCAGTAAGGAGCCAGTCGTCCAGGTACGGAAAAGTACAGTTGTGTACACCTACCATAAATGTAGATGTTCGAGTGTCTTCACTGTTGCAGTCATGACTGTAGGGTTCTCCCCTGCCGGCAGGCAGCCCTCGGTCGGCCAGAATTCCAAAGTCTGGGTCCGGTGTTGGCTGTTCAACCATGCTCCCTGACGTCAAAGCGCCAGGAGTACAAAGCTGACAGCCAACGCGATCTTCTCCAGTTTTTCTTGCCCCAGATGTCAGGAGTCCCAAAATGAAAAAGGTCCCATAACCTTTGCAAATACACCTCAGAAGAATGGTGAAAAAAGGAAATACACAAAAGTAAAAATAAGAGGGGACAGGAGAGAAGGAAACCCAGACTGCAACAGTGAAGACACTCGAACATCTACATTTATGGTAGGTGTACACAACTGTACTATGTTCATCGTGTTTCACTGCTGCAGTCATGACTGTAGGGTAGAATCCCAAAGCTGAAAGAACGGGAGGTGGTCATAAAGAGGAAGGGGCGGCTAAAAGCCCCTGCAAGACTGCAGAGGCAAAGCCTGCCCTAGACTTAGAGTAGAGAGGTAGATTGTAGTGCTTAGAAAATGTATGCACTGAACTCCAAGTTGCAGCTTCCAAAATGTCTTTGGTAGGAACTCCCCTGAGGAAGGCCACAGAAGTGGCAGCAGCTCTGGTGGAATGAGTCCGTATACTCCCTGGGATTTGCTTTCCATGGTGAGAATAACAAAACCTGATTCCATGAAAAATCCATTTAGAAATGGTCTGTTTGGAAATGGCTTTACCTTGGGAACTTAAAGCATAAGAAACAAACAATTGTTCTGATTTTCTGATGTCCTTGGTTCTGTTCAGGTAAAAACGTAGCTGTCTGTGTACATCCAAGGAATGTAAGATCCTTTCCCCTTTATTTTGAGGAGTGGGGAAAAAGGTTGGCAAGTGAATAGTTTGATTTAAAGCCACTTTGGAAACCACCTTAGGCATGAAGGTAGGATTAGTCCTCAAAGATACCCTGTCTTGATGAAAAATAATATAAGGTTCCACAGCCATAAGAGCTTGAAACTCTGAAACTTTCCTGGCAGAGGTTAGGGCTAACAGGATGGCTGTCTTCCAAGATAAAAACTTGATGTCAGAAGAGGCAGCAGGCTCAAAAGGAGGCAAGGTTAGTTTTTCCAAAACATAGTTGAGATCCCAAGCAGGAATAGGAGGAGATCTAGGAGGTCTTAAGTTCTTAGCTCCTCTGAGAAACTGTCGCATAAGCTGGTGAGAAAAGATGGGAGTTTCTGTATTATAATGAGCAGAAATAGCAGAGGCATGTATCTTAATGGAAGAGAAAGAGAGACCCTTATGTAAGAAATCTGTCAAGTAAAGTAAAATTAAAGTAATGTTAGGAAGAAGAGGATCAGAATCCTGAGCCTGCATCCAGGAACAAAATCTTTTCCATTTTCCTGCATAAGATTTTCTAGTGCTAGGACGTCTGGCTTCTAAAATGACATCCATAACCTGCTTGGGCAGCAAAGAAGAAATCAAAGGCCCTGGATTAACCAGGCAGCCAGGCTGAGAGTTCTGACATGAGAGTGTAGAACCTGACCCTGATGTTGGGACAGAAGGTCCGGAGACTGAGGTAAAACCCAAGGGGGCTCCAGGCATAGGTTTTTTAGAGTTGGATACCAAAACTGCAGAGGCCAATTTGGAGCCAGCAAGATTATCATCTTGGGCTTGTCCTGTTTTATCTTCAATAAAACCCGTGGAAGAAGAGGAAGAGGCAGAAAGGCATATTCCGAGAGGTTCTTCCAACTGAATGACAGGGTGTCTACTTTCCAAGCTTCTCTGTGGAAAGTCCTGGTGCAAAAAGTCTGTAGTTGAGGATTGAGATGGGATGCAAAGAGTTCTGTGTGAGGACATCCCCAGACTGCTGTTATCATCCTGAATATTTTGGTGTCCAGCATCCACTCGTGTGGATCCGAAAGATTTCTGCTCAGACTGTCTGCCAGGAAGTTTTGTTTCCCTGGTAGAAACTGAGCTTGAAGATCCAGATTGCAAGATAGAGCTGTGTCCCATAGATCCATGGCTAGTCTGCAAAGGGGGTAGGAATGAGATCCCCCTTGCTTGTTTATGTACCACATAACTGTGATGTTGTCTGTCCTTATCAACAGTTGTCCTGGTTGTAAAAGATTCCTGAAGGCCAATAGAGCTTTCTGAACAGCTAACATTTCCTTTAAATTGATATGCAGGTGCTTCTGATCCTTTGTCCAAAGGCCCTGCAAACAAGTGCCCTGAAAATGGGCTCCCCAAGCATAATCCGAGGCATCCGTGGTTAGAATCTGAAAGGCAGGAGGCAGACAGAAGGGCTTCCCTTTGTTTAGAGCACAAGCCCTGGACCACCAAAGAAATTCCTTTTGAAGGCAAGGAAGGACGGAGATCAGTATGTCTAAACTGTGGCAATGCTGAGACCATACACTTTTTAGGTACCACTGTATTTTCCTCATGTGTAGTCTTGCATATGGTACGAGAAGGATGCAGGAGGCCATGTAACCCAAAGCCTGCAGGAATTTCCTTGCAGATAGATGAGTTAAAGTTGCCAAGGTTCTGAAAGTTGAAGCCAGCTGTAGCTGTTTTTCGGATGTCAGAAATGCCATCTGGGTTGTGGTGTTTAGAAGTGCACCCAATAAAGTTATCTGTTGTGATGGTGTCAAATTTGACTTTTTTATGTTTACAGAGAATCCCAGGAACTTGAGGAGGTTCTGTACAAACTCTAGATGCTGGAGTAAGACATCCTTGCTGTCTGCCTGAATTAGACAATCGTCCAGATAAGGGTAAATTTGAATTCCCTTGAGTCTGCAGTAAGCTACTACTGGAGCCAGGCATTTGGTGAAGACCCTGGGTGCAGTAGACAATCCAAAGGGCAGTGCAGAGAATTGAAAGTGCCTCGATCCGGCTTTGAACCCGAGGTATTTTCTGCGATTCTGCCTGATGGGGATGTGTAAATATGCCTCCTTTAAATCCAAAGTTACCATCCATGCATTTTTGGACAGCATTGGAAGTAGTTGCTGTAGAGTAAGCATCTTGAATTTTGGAATCTCTAGAAAGGTGTTCAAGACCGACAGATCCAGAATGGGTGTCCATGAGTTTTGCTTCCTTGGGACTAGAAAGAGCCTTGAATAAAAACCTTTTCCCATCTCTGAAAGTGGAACTAGTTCTATGGCATTCATAGCCAAAAGAGCTTCCACCTGGTTTAAGGCCTCCGTCCATTGATGGCCTTGGCAAGGTATGAAAATGGAATTTGTAACCTCTTAAAACCACATCCAAAACCCATTTGTCTTGGTTTATTTGAGTCCAATTTTGATAAAAAAGAGAGAGTTTTCCTCAGAGGGGGGCTTCCAGGCAAGAAGTTCCTGTAGCCCCACAGAGGGAGTCATTGAGTTTGTTTCCTTTGAGATTGTGACCTGTCCTCTCCTCCCCTAGGGGTGGAAGCAGTCCACTGTCTTGGTCTATAAGCAGCTTGTGTTTGAGGCCTCCCTCTGGAACATCTATATCTACCCCTCTGAGGCCTATCTGAAGTGGGAAAGAACCAATTTTTTTGAAGGCCTATTCCTGCTAAAACTAGGAGGCTGTACTTGTAAGAAATCTTTAACTGTTTGCATGGATTTCGCCTTATCCTCCATCTTTTTAATCACCTCTTCAGCTTTTGATCCAAACAAAACATTATGCTGAACAGGAGCATCCAATAATTTAGCCTTTACCTGTTCGGGTAAATTTTGTTCCTTTAGCCAAGCATGCCTTCTAATGACGGTGCCAGAGGCCGCAGCCCTACAAGAAGCCTCCAAGGCATCAAATCCACAGTGTAAACCATGCTTCCCAACCTGTTCAGTGGCATGCAATAAGTCATGTAATTCCTTATCATCTGCACAGGCAGAAATGGAAGTAAGCTTTTGTTTTAAGACAGACAATAGAAAACTGCTGGTATTTAAACATATGAAACTGACAGTTTAAAGCCCTAATGGACAAGTAGCAGAAGTGTATACCTTTTTGCCCCATCTTTCTAAGGATCGAGAATCCTTTTCAGTAGGAATAGGATTTTTGGCAGAAGCGGCCTTAACTCCCTTAGGACCCTGAGAAATGGTTTCAGGGTCAGCAGAAGGGTTCTTGTATAAAAACTGATGGGAATCAGGTACCCTGTAATATCTATCAGGCTTAACAGGAGCAGGAGGAAGAGAGTCAGGGGTTAAGTTAGCCTCCGAAAAGGCATCATCCACAATATCCAAAACAGGAGGAATAGCCAGGGGTCTACGTTGGGGAAGAAGAAGAAATTACCTCAGTCTTTTCTTGGACTCCGAATACTCCTGTCCTTCCCAGTGGAAATGTTCCCTCATTTCATGCAAAGTTTCTCCAAAAGAGAAATCCTCAGGGGGAGAAGCTGAAGGAATGGATTCTTCAGCATCAGAATCCTCATAAGGAGGGAAAGAATATTCCTGATCAGAAGAAGAAACTGAGGAAACAGAAGCCTGATCAGAGGAATCATAAGAAACATCCTGCCTTGGCCTTTTGTCTGGAGGGGGATGAGAACCCCTAATCATAGTAAGTAAATCCTCCGCCATCTTGAGTAACTGTTTCTGTGACTTGGGAGCCGGTTCAGAAGAGACCTGTGTAGAAGTCTTTGATTTTGAAGGAGTCTTTGCCTTTGTCTTTGCCCTTGCCCTTATTAGTAGCTGAGTAGGCCTGAAAACCCCTTCGGAAGCCGGTACCTGCACAGTGGCTCCGGACCCACCCGAAGGAGCATTGTCCGAAGGTCCTGCAACAGAAATATTTAAAGGCCCAGTTGGCTCCTCATGAGAGTCCGTTTCGGCCGTCGGTTCTGAAATGGCCGACGACAGCGGCTGCAAAAGCGGCTCACTGACGACAGCCAAACCTGAAGCTGGCTCCGCTTGTGCACTATCATCAGATTTGGACCTCGGAGGCCTGTCTTTATCCTTGCGACGTTTGTGAACTCCGGTAGCCGGGACCGTATCCGACGACATTTTGTAGTTAAATTGCCTACCGAAGTAATGAAAAGCAAAATCGTACCTTCGCTTAATTGTACGTTGATTGAATCTAGCACAAAACTGACAACTAGCTACATCGTGGTCAGGGCCCAAGCAAGGAATACAGTAAGAATGAAAATCCTTATGAGGTATTTGCTTCCCACATGAAATACAATTATTAACTTTTTCTGACATCGGAGTGGAGCAAGAAAAGTTTCCCCAACGGGGTACTTAGCTTTGAGTGGAGAAGAAAGTCTTCGGACCGAAGTATATCAGTAAAAATCGTCAGGAGTCAGCCGACCGACACTTGCGAACTGCTATCACCGCACGGCAAGAAAGACTGGAGAAGATGGCGTCGGCTGTCAGCTTTGTACTCCTGGCGCTCTGACGTCAGGGAGCATGGTTGAACAGCCGACGCCGGACCCAGACTTTGGAATTCTGGCTGACCGAGGGCTGCCTGCCGGCAGGGGAGAACCCTACAGTCATGACTGCAACAGTGAAACACGATAAACATCACCTGGAATCCCTGACATCTCAAGTGAGCCGTCACCACCGCCATACATTTGGTGAACACTCTGGGGGCTGTGGTGAGACCAAAGGGCAGGGCTTGAAACTGGAAGTGACTGGCTCCCAGCCAGAACAGTAGGTGACTCCTGGATGCTCTGTCCATTTTGACATGGTAGTACGCATCCTTGAGATCGACGGAGCACATCCATACCTCCTCTCCCAACAATGGGAGAATCGATTGCAGTGTGACCATATGGAACATGGACTTGTGTACGTAATTGTTGAGTTGACTGAGATCTAGTATGGGTCTCAGGTCCTCTGTTCTTTTCGGCACCAAAAAGAATCTTGAGTAAGTCCCTAATCCAATTTGGTCTGAGGGGACACATTGGATGGCTCCTTTTTCTAGCAGCTGCGAGACCTCTGAGGCTGCTTGACCCCTTTGACTGAGTGGAACGTCTGGGATTTTTCTAACTGGCAGGGGTACTGAAGAGAATGGAATGAGGTAACCTCCAGAAATTATCCGTAATACCCATCGGTCCTGGGTAATGCTCTCCCAGGCTTCTGGGTATAAGGAAATTCGACCCCCAAGTGGCTCCAGATAAGTGCAGTCGGGCACACCCTCAGGAATGAGAGTATGGACAGCCACGGAAGGAGTCGCAGTCTCCCGAATTGCGGGGGGGCCCCTCTGCCTCTGGGGCGACATCTCCCTGAATAACCCCCCCTCCCCTGCCTCTGGAGGGGGGTTCACCTTGTGCGGCAGGAAAGAACCTCTGTGATTTCTTGAACCACATCCCCCTCCCCCCGGTGGGCCTTGGGATAAGGCCTAGAAGGAAGTGAAAAATGGACCCCTACGGCAGACAGGGTCTTTCCCTCTTGCTCGCACCTGGTGAGGGTGTCTTTCACTTTGGTCCCAAACAAGGAAGAACCGTCAAATGGGGCATCAGTGAAGGAAGACTTGAAGGCCTCCGCAAAGTGACACAGGCGCAGCCAGGCTTGCCTTCTAAGGGCAACCCCTGAGCTTGCTGCCCTACTCGCTCCCTCGGCTGCATACGAAATGAGCTGCATGGATGAGTTAGCAATGAAGCTGAGGGTAGAGACCTGGGCATTAACTGTCTGAGCCACCGCCTCAAGTATGTTACCCACAAGAGTATCTCCCAACTCTTTGAGGAGATCTCTCTGGAGCCAAGTGAAGTGAGACAAATAATTCAGCGACTGTAGTGTGAAGGTTGCTGAAGATAGGGTACGCTTCCCGCACCGATCCATGGTCCTAGACTCCTTGTTAGGAGGATGTACGGATGAAGACGACTCTGCAACTTCCTTCTGGGTGGCTGCCGCCACCACCATGGCATCTACAGGGACTCCTTTTGACAGAAACTCTTTGCCCTGGGGGGTGGAAAGGAATTTGTTGGGACGCCTGGGCACCGGCTCCACAGAATCGGGGTTTTCCCACACTCTTCAACAAATGAGGTCAAGAAGTTTGTCGAAGGGTGGAGACACCCAGGAGCTGGAGGGTTGAGCTCCAAAAGCCTTAAGGAATACTGACTCCTCCTTGGAAGGAGCTTTGGAAGGCCAGTCACCTCTTTGTTTCAATATCTCCAGGATATCGGAGAAGGAAACATCATCAGAGGAAGACTTGGGGGACCCTTCTGATTCCTCGAGGTCAGTATTGGAGGTGAGAGACTCATCCTGGGAGTCTATGTGCTTCCTCTTGCACAATTTCTTTCTACGAGGCTCCTCAGGCACTGACTCTGGGAGACCCTCAGAAAGTTGGAGACCACTCGTGGGGGGATCCTTAGGGCCTGGCGCTCTACTGTCCATAGATAGGTGAGTGTCAGAAGCTCTCGCCGGGGTGGTGGGGGACGGAATGACCAACCCGGGTGATGTAGCTGACGATCTGGCCAGTGTGCTCTGCATGGCCTCGAAGGCTGCCCCCCCACCCCACCCCCATGAGTCCGAGGAATGATGGGCCTTCGAGGCCACGACCGGGACCGGGGTCCCACGAGCCGTTGCACCGAGTGGAGACTCGGAACAGACAGATGTCCCGAAGTATCCCCCTCGGGCCCAACTAAAGAGACCACAGCTGACTAAAGAGATCACAGTCCCGATCCCTGTGGACGGAACCAACATGGTCAGAGCCGAGGTCGGCACAGATAGACCCAGATGGGGTTTCGGAGCCGGCGCAGGAACATCACTCGGAGCAGAGCATACCGGCTCCGACGACAAGGATGTGCTTGGAGGACGAATCATCGAAACAGTCATAGGAACTGGCTCTGGAGCAGAGTGGGTCAGAGCAGAGAACAATTTAGCCAACACCGGCGACTGCAGGAGCCTCTGCACCACCCTATCAACATCCAAATCAGAAAGCCTGGAGGATTTGGAGGAGGGCGATGGAGATTGGGATCTCTTGTCAGGAGAACCATGCATCACACTGGGCGACCGGCTCCAAATGGGTTCAAGAATAATAGGAGCTGACGCCGATTCAGTTAACACTGATACCTCCTGCGGCCCCGAGGACAGTGGAGCAGAGAAGGTAGAATCCAATACAGTCATTTTCTCCGGAGGCTCTGAAGTGGCATATGGAGCCGGAGACCTTTTCTTAGCCTTGGAAGCTTTGGATTTTGACAGAGGACTGGGAGCTGAGTCTATAGCTTCCTCCAACGATGGTTTTAGAAGTCCCTTTAATATTAATTTAGTTTTCCTCTCCTGGAGCACCCTAGGACTGAACGCGTGGCAAAAGCTACACAACTCCTGTAAATGGATGGCTCCAAGGCAGTAAACACACACAGATTGTCCATCCGTGATGGACATCTTGTATCCACACTTGGAACATTTTTTAAAGCCAGAAGGCTTATGCTCCTTCTGATCCTTAGACATATTATAAATAGCGCTAAGTGAAACCACCTAGACACAAAATACAAAAAGGGCGGGAACAACACTCAAATTAGAAACACCAGAAAAACTCTACTATACACACTGTAAGAATGTCTAACTGAAACAGTTCTTCTAGGGAACACACAGACAAACACAATCACACTAAAAAGTTTATCTAACAACAGAGGGGAGGACTAGGTCCTCTAACTAAAATGGGCCTAGCCCGCTGGAACAGTTAGGGATACCAAAAACACAACTATCACACACAAACACAGCAACAAGAATTAGCTATCAAAATAGCTTTTGGGTATGAAATATCGAATTTCTCTAAGAGAAATAGCAAAAAAGAAGGTACTTAGCCACAGCCAAGCGAGACCACATCCGAGCTACACAAGCAGCAAACGAGATCTGGGGATATGGAGCAGTGCACCATAGGATACCCTCTTAGCCCAGCCAATGAGAGACTTTGAGCTAGTAAAATCAGCCGAGTCAGAGCATATATTCGGCTCCGAACCCAGGGGTAAGAATGTAGGCGAGATAGGACTACATAACATTCAGAATTACCTAGACATGGTAAGGCTTTGCTGTGTCTAATAATGGCGGCTGCCAAAAACGCAATTACTAGAAAATGGAAACCAAAGTCTAACCCAACCATCCTGGAAGTAGTGAATATAGTAACACAGATAAAACAACTGCAACGGAGATCTTTAGAAAAGGGTAGGAGCAAACTACAAAGGGAAAAAAATGGAATTGTGGGAACAATACAAACAAAGGAGGAATGAGGTCTAAAAGGCAGCAAGACTTAAATGAGCTATGTAATGTTGGAATAAGAAAGATTGGGTAGATTACAAGTGATGTACAATGTTTGCAAATGGGAGTGTGTCAGTATGGTTTGTGATGTAAAATGCTTGCAACCAGGATTGTGTCGGTGTGGTTTGTTTTCATGTATATAAATGTATGATTACCCATGTAGTAAGTGATGGTTTAATAAATATGTTTCTTGCTAAAAAAGGCAGGAATTGAATAATTTATGTAATATTGCTTAGGTTATATGATATATAGCAATATATGTGAAGCATAAAGTTTGTTTTAATATAGTTTGATTACTTTTATATGAATATAAATTTGCTCACGTCACAAGTGATCATTCAATAAAGGTGTATGAAAAAGAAAGGTTGGAAATGTAAACAAATATAGAAAAACTATGAAAAGGGGTGTTCAGGCAGAAGGTAGAACGTAAGGTGAAAAATCAAGGAACAAGTAGGATTAAAAAGGGGTAAGAAGGATTTTTGTGAAGTGAAACTTCTTTAGACATGGCAGTGCGAGTTCAGAATGAAACAGAAGAGTGAAACGGACGAGGGTGCTGTTCTCCTCTTCTAATTGCTTGATAA
>NC_056725.1:1379456830-1379571830 GCF_019279795.1 Protopterus annectens | reverse complement strand
TCACTGTGTTCCATGGTATATCCAATGCTGTGGATATTTTTTGCACCCTTCTCCTGACTGATGCCTTTCAACAATGAGATCACCTAAATGCTTTGTAAGCTCTCTGTGAACTATGGCTTTTGCTGTAGCAGCAACGGAGTAAATGTCAGGAAAATCCTACTTGGGCAGCTGAACTTTATTTGGGATTAATCAGAGTCTCTTTAATTGATAGCAGGTGTGTACCCAAGAAGACTGAATGCTGTAATTAAATCGAAAGGTGCTTCAACAAAGTATTAGTTTAAGGGTGTGCACACTTATGCAACCAGCTTATTGTACATTTTTTATTTTATATTTTTTTCCCCTAACAGATTTGTTTGTTTTTCTATTGAATTGTACAGGTTATAGGTCACATTAGAGGTGGGAACAATTTTGAAATGATTTATTGTGGTCTCGTTTTTTTATGACAAAAACTGGCATTTTAACAGGGGTATGTACACTTTTTATATCCACTGTATGTATATGTGTGTGTATGTATATATATACACACAAAAAATATATACATAAAAAATATAGTGAGCACTGAACCACAGCAATAAGTAACTTAATAAAATACTTTAATGAACAAACTGTAACAAATAGTAATGGTGAGCACTTTCGCAGTCAAGCTGCTTCATCAGACCATATATATATATATATATATGGTAAATTGGGGATGATGATAAGGGAAGTAAGAGGAAGGTAAGATGGTTAGGGTAAGTACCAAAGACAAACAGAGGACAGACAAGATTGACAGGGGAAGTGCTGACATAATGACACATGGGGAAGACAATGGAGAAGGAGACATCAGATAAACAGAAGAAATACAATAGTGATTGGGGAGAACTGGTGAACATACAGGGCAGGCACAGACACAAAAGACTAGGATGGGAAATAGGACAGGATGTGCAGCTACAGTCCCTGTCATCATCCTAGGCTTCCTCACCCTGGGTAAGGGTGCAACATGAGTCAGTGGTGGTGAGTATAGCCAGATGATGAAGGCATCCAGAAGCCTATCTGTAAATGCCTCCTATTATTTCCACCAGTTGCCACCAGGTAACATAGGTGGCATCCCTACTTCCATTGTTACATGCAAGTTGTACAGCAGTACCTTTTGGAGTAGAGCTGGTGACAGTGCCTGTGCTGGTCTGGATGTCAATAGAGAAAACCAAAAAAGAAATAAATCTATACAATACAAAGGATAGCAAGAAAGAGGGTGGAGGTGAGAGAGAGAAGTACAATACAGTGAAAAAAACACAGTTAAGACATAATCCTACTCTGACCATGTTACATATACTATAAACACAATGGGCAAGATACATCCACACCACAGTAGCTATGATGTGGCATTATACAACCGATAAGATACTTGATCCCGCAGCCATCAACACCATCATCTCAGGAGGACAGAGCTTACATGTGTTGCTACTTCTGTAAGTTCCTTTAAGGCTGCAGTAAAACACACAGTAATGTTGTATGTGACTTAAGTATAAATGTACAAAGATGAAAAAGATACTGCTGACTAACAGAATAGGTCATACAGTTAAACGAACAAGAAACACCAACCCCAAAATATTATTAATGGCATGACAAACAACCAAAGGGGGAATTAAACCCACTGCCAGTATTCCATGCAAACTGAAAAGCAAAGCATTTACACGTTGATCCAAGTCTTCAGTCTAAGAAAAGTCTGCAGTAAAACATGCAGTAATGTTGTTTGTCAAACAAGCGAAGAATTAGAGAGAAAACATGCAACTCATGTCAGTGTAAGTCACAGCAGTAAGGGCATAGTGGTCAGAAGGACAATTAAACATACCCTGGAAATTTTATGCAATGCTACAATAAACATGCAAGGGTTGGGATTAGAACCCACAGTCATCAGCATATGCAGTGCATAAGTCAAAAGACAGAAGCTGTTGAGCCACCTGCAAAACCTGATTGAATGTTGCAGTAAAACATGAATTAATGTAATTAATCCAGGAATATGGAAAAAGTAGTTTTGTGAAATTTGTACCAATGACATTAAGACCGCAGTTCACACACAAGTTCCCAGGAAATATAGTATCTGTGACACTGTAAGTACAACAAACATAATGGCCAGCTACCAATGTCAAAACAGTCTACCAAAGGGAAGGTGAACCCACTGGCACCATAAAACATGGTAGCAGTGCTTTAACATGCTGATCTTCATGTTTAAGTCCTGAGAAGCATGCACTCACAGACATATATAGCATCAATTATCTATAAAGATATTGGTCAAAACTGAATACACAACCAAAGTGCCAATACTGTATAAATCAAAGGTTAGCACCTGTCCCCCTTTATGCAGAAAGAACAATTGTGTAAGAACTTACCATAACAGCAGATGTCCTATTGATCACTGTTACAGTATTCCAAATTAATGGGTTGTCACCACTGACATCCAGCCGGAGTACCAAAGCTTAACTTAGCTTGCAAGTGTAGAGGTATAAAGGTGTATGTACGAGCATAAATCTTTAGACCATCTCCAAGCCAGCAGCCTGAAGACTTTAGACAGTGAGTGGTCAGCTAAGAGGGAGTGCTCCCCCTCTTAGTTCTGGGGTCCTGCCTACAGGGTAAAAAAAAAAAAGAGAGCGACAGAAAAAAAGGAATGGAATCCACCACAGAGGGGAAGAAGGATGGGAAGGAATAATGCAACAGTTATCAGTAGAAAACCTGCTGTTATGGTAACTTCTTACACAATTGTACTATGTTCTGACTGAGATAACTACTGCAGTATTCCAAACAAAAGGGTGATTCCCACGGCTGAAAGAACTGTAAGGGAGGTTAGCTAGCTGATAGAGAAACTATCCAAGAGGCCAGAGAGAGAACAGACTTAGTGAAGGCAGTTCTGGATCTTGAAAAGGTATCAATTCTATAGTGTTTAGTGAGGGTGTATACAGATGACCAGGTGGCAGCTTCCAGTACAACCTTCACATCAACCCCCTTATAGAAAGACCCCAAGGATGCCACTGCCCTGTTAGAGTGATCTCAAGGACATGAGGGCAAGGATTTGCCATTTAGAGAATAACACAAGGAGTTGGTCTCACAGATCCAGCTTGCAATGACTCATTTAGATACTGGCTGGCCCAGTTTAGAGCACATCAATAAGTCAAATAGTTGGTCCGACTTACAAATAAATTTGGTCTTGTCCGAATAAAACCTCAGCTGTCTGTGAACATCTAGTGTGTGTAGGAGTCCTTCCCTCCTGTTTTGTGGGTTGAGAAAGAAAAAAGTAGGGAAGTTGATGGCTTGGTTGAGAGACAGCTTGTTCACTACTTTTGGCATGAAGGCGGGATTAGCCCTCAGTGTTACCCTGCCCTTGTGAAAAATGAGAAAGGGAGGAATAGCTATGGGTGCCTGTAGCTTTGAGACTTTCTTAAAAGGAGCAAGAGCCAGAAGAAGAATAGTTTTCCAGGTACAGAATTTGAGATTTGCTGAGGCGGATGGTTCAAAGGGAGGTAAGGTGAGCTTTTCTAGTACAGAGTTGAGGTCCCAAGGAGTAGGTACAAGCTTCTTTTGATCTAATAAGCAGAACCCCTTTAAGGAATTGCTTGACCTCGGGTCTGGACATGACAGGTGAAATGAGTGGTAAGACAGGCCGAGAACGCTGACAAATGGGCTTCAATGGTGGAGTAAGCCAGACCTGTGCCCATGAGCTCACACTAATATTTAAGGATAGAAGGAATCTCTGCTTTTGTGGGATCCTGGTTATTACTAAGGCACCAGAAAGAAAATCTCTACCTTGTGGCTATGTAGGATTTTTGAGTGGTGGGTCTCCTTGCTTACTGGAAAACCCAAATAATGTCCTCTGAAAATCGTTACCTGAAATGGATCAGATCCCTATCATCTAAACGCTTAGGTTTAGGGATGACAGGTTTGGGTGGAGCAATGATCCTTTCTGCTGTGTGATGAGATCCACCTCGTGTGGTAGTTTGGGGTGGCTGACCTTGGCTAAATGAAAGAGAAGGAGGAATCAATTTTGCCTTGGACAAAAGGGGTCACTAGAAAGAGCTGTTTGTTCTCTTTGGAGCTTTAAACCCTTGGAATTAGAGGCGGGAGGTCACATAGAGAAACTTCCCAGTCCATTGAAAACAAAAAGCATCTGTCCTCCAGGCTGAGGAGCACGGTGTCCTGGTGCAAAAGAGGGGTAATTGTTTGCTGCTGTCTGAGGCAAATAAATCTCTTTCGGGTATCCCTCAACAGTGAAGGATGTCCTGGAAGACTTGCTTGTTCAGGCTCCATTCATGAGGATCCTCCAAGGACCTCCTCAATGAGTCTGCCAGATTACTGTCCTGTAATGGGATATATATGGCAAATAGGGACATGCTTTTCTGAGTAGTCAGGTCCCAGGCTCTCCATGCTAGTCTGCAGAGCTGGTATGATCTGGTGCTTCTTTGCTTATTTATGAACCACATAACTGTATGGTTGTCCGCTGATACTCAGAGAGGGCGTGTTTTCCAGATATGCCAGAAGACCTAAAGAGCTTGGATGACGGCTCTAGTCTCTTTCAGGCTGGTAAGTTCTTTTCTGAGTTTGGGCTGTCATCTGCACTGGACTCTGTGGATGCCTGTCCAGGCCGTACAGGCCTCATCTGAATCATCTGTGTACATCTCCTGAGTTACGGTTGCTGGGCTGAAAGAGAGCAGGGGCTGTGTTTCACCTGTTGTACCCACCATGAGAATTCCTTCTAGAGACAAGGTATGAGGGGAATCACTGTGTCTACATGGTAAGAATGTTGTGACAAAATTCTTTTCAGGTACCACTGAATTTTTTTTCATATGCAACTTGCTAGAGGGAGCACTGGGATGGTTGCTGTCATGAATCCCAGAGATCTTAGGAGCTCCCTGGCAAAGCACTGGTCGAGGGAAAAAAGGTTGTGAAAAGTGAGTTGTAAGGTTCTGCACCTTTCCCTGAGGCATGTAAGCCTGCATACTTCTGGTGTCCAATCTGCAGCTCAAAAATTTTAGTTCCTGAGTGGGTAGAAGGGAGGACTTTTTGTAGATGACAGTGAACCCCAATTTCCTGAGTTTGACAGAAGGCTATCACTGGTGCTAGATACTTTGTGAAAACTCTTGTGGCTGTGGAAGGCCCAAAAGACAAAGCAGTAAACAGAGTGAGATGAGCCAGTACAGAACATGAGGAATCTCCTTCAACAGGGGTGAATAGGTATATGGAAGTAGTTATCCTTAGATCCAGTAATACTAGCTGTAAAATGTATGTTACTACACTGAAAGGTAGTCTGTACCATTACTCAATGAAGGCAATTGAGACGGTTCAATCTGATATGACATTCCTTTTACTGCATATGAAGTAACATCTAGTATAACAATGAAAGATACACATGTAACAAAACCGTACTTCAGCTTACAGCCTCAACTGTAAGAATCAATGTCTCTCATGCAAAAGAAGTCATCCAAACTTTATAGTCTTTTTCTTGCCTGCATCAGCAGTTTAGGGAATTTGCCAGAATAATAAGTCTTTCCTTTGAAGCTGGTCTGCTGACCATTTGTTTTCCATATCTCACACGTTCTGTTCCTGAAGAATAACTCCTCAGCCTTGTTCTTATCTTGCAAGTCCTGTTGACGAAACACAGCTGCATACAAGAGTTCATCTTGCCCTGCTTGTAGATAAAATATTTTACTTCTGATTTCTAATAATAATGAATTCCAAGCTATATGCATTTTGCCAAAAGTTTAAACTATGTGCACTTGTGCTACACTGAAAAGCAGAGTATATATTTTACATTTTCAGACAAATCTACTGAAAGCCATTTTTAACTTGTTCACTGCTGAAAGCAGAATATTTCAAATCTCACACTAGCTATGTCTCAGGAAGTATGAAAGGCATCAGCCTGTGCAGGGAGAGCACTTTGAAGGTTAGCACTTTTAAGAAATTGTTAGCAGAGACAGGTCTAGTATGGGTCTCTACTGACCTTCTTTCCTTGGAACTAGGAAGAGTCTGGAGTAGAAACCCCATCCTACAAATTCTAGGGGCACTGGTTCTATAGTGCCATTGGTCTGTAATTCTTGGGGTATGGGAGGTAGAAGCCAGAGCTGGTTGTAGGGGGGTACCATTCAGTGGAGGAAGTGTTTTCCAAGACATAGCATACATCTCTTTATGACAGAAAGCACAAAATGCTCTGGGGGATATTTTCCCACCTTGAGATTGAATATGTTAGCCTCTTGGAGGAGGACAGGTCTGAGGGTTGGTGGGGGTTGAAAACTGTCACAGAGATTTATCCCCAAAGGGAGGTCTTCAAGATGTGGGATCCCTCTCTGGTTTCTCTGCAGATCTCTCTTGGTGTGCCTTCTTGTGCTTTTGAATAGGTCTGGAGTCCCTTCTAACAAAAGGGGTGGGCTTGACTGGGTAAATCCTTTGGTATACAGTCACACAGGTTAGTAAAAATCTGAATGGAGTCTTTCATAGCTTCCCCTTGCTCTTGTAGAACTTTAAATAAATTATCTGCCTGAGGACCAAACAAAAGGTTCTTGCCCACAGGAGAATCAATACGTTCAGCTTTGAAATCATCTGGCATGGGATTGATTTTGCAACCAAGCATACCTGCAAAAGACAGAGCCAATAGCACCTGCCCTGGAAGAGGCTGACATAGCATCATAACTACATGTCATACTGTGCCTGCCTACCTGAGTAGCCTAATTAAGTAAGGACATTTGTTTTAAATCTGATTCCTCTGAATCAACAACTACCTTGTTTAAGGAGTCAAATATGGATAACAGGTACTTGGCCATCTGGGTTTGATAATTTGATAATTAATAGCCCTGAATGCCACAGCAGATGAGATGTAAACCTTTTTCCTCACCTGTCCATTGGGCTTACTGTTTTTGTCTGAAGAGAGGGCACTGGCATTGGGAAGAAGTTTTCAAGGTTTGTCAGAAGAGAGTGAAACTGTAGAGGGGTCTACCAAACGGTTCTTAAACACTAATTTAAGTTCATCAGGAACTTTGAAAAACAGTCTGCTTTTTGGGGGAAGGAGGCTGTGAATCTGGGGTAGCTGAGATAGACTGGAAAGCATCCAAAAAGCCCTCCAAAACTGGAGGGATAGGCGAGGGGGCAGGAGTGCCCATTTCCAAGATATTGGAATATCTTTGCTGGAAATGAAATCTGTCTAGACTCCCACTTGAAATGTTCCATTATGTTTATGACGGTCTCTGCAAAAGACGCTTCTTCACAGGGGAGTCGGGGTACATGGAGTCTTCATCATCTGATGGAATTTAGCCAGGACAGTGGACATGACAGGAATAGGCCACGAGTGATCAGAATCAGAGGCCTCTTCATTTTCAGAGGAAGATGAATCAGCAGTTATTTTTTGAGACTTAGGAATAGGAGGATGGGCAGAAAAAGATGATTTTGGGGCTACAGTGGCCTTCAACAGGCGTTGACGAAAGTCCATCCATTCCTTCTCCCTAGATTGGGGGGGGGCCCTGCTTTATTTTTTTGTGGTTTTTCTTTGGTGTGAAGTCCACTTGAACCAAGTGGGGTGATTCAGACCCCTGGTGTATCTCAATTAACTTTCCAGGAATCTCTTCCCTAATTAGAATCTGTAGGATTCCCTCTAGTCCCTCAGAGATGATGATCTGTGGTTCTCCCTGCTCAGCAGAAGTAGTTTCCTCAGCTGTTGAGACCCACTGATGCTATATTGGCCCCTAGTGGGCTTGCAGTAGAGGGTATCAAAGGTAGTCAGACATACCATGGGTTCTGAAACCTCAGTAGGTGTGTCAGAATCTGAGTGGGTAGACTGAGTATCCAGCCTAGGCCTTTTCAGCATTTCTTGTGGGGAGAAGGTATATCCAGGGAAGCAGAATCTGCCATCTTCAAGTGGGCCACATGCTTCAGACACTGGGTCTCAAAAACGTGCTGAGCAAAGGCAGGTAGAATTATAAAGTATTGGGCACGAAGAACTGGAAAATGGACCAGGCTTTGTAATTGTGTCCCACTCCAAGGCAGAAGAAACAACGAGTATGAAGATCTTTTTGCCTACTGCACTCGCACTTACCTCTCCTAGCTGACATCTAATACAGATATGGCAAAATACTAAGCAAGTAAAGACAAGCTCTCCAATAGGGTACTTATCTGTTTTTAAGAAGCTATGGTACCAAAGACCAAATAATGATCAGTCCGATGGAGATGCAACCTGTGGTCAGGCTGATGGCGAGATAGTCTGAGGATCTACAGTGGCAGATTTAGGCATGGGCGCAGGGGCATGCACCACCCTATTTTTAAAGCCATTCCACAGCCGTAGGAAAAAAAAAAACAGAAACGCACTGCATTAGTCTTTTGTTGAAATTGGAAAATGTACCGAGAAAACAGTACATTTTCATGTTTCAACTTGCCAACATCTTTTTTAACAGACTGGAGATGCGATTGGAGGCTGCAGTCAGGGGATCTATATGATGATCCTCAATTGCTTCTCCAGCTGCATCTCCACTGCAGTTGAGTGAAGATGCATTGGGTGACAAGTTGTAGTGATTTAGTTGCTGAAAAAATAAAAATTTAAAATATATATTTTTTCCTGAAAATTCAGTCTAGCTCCTACCAGGTACAGAGCTGATTAACATAGGTAAAACAGACAATGCTTATTGGGCAAATAATTATTTATTGACAGCCATGGTATTTAGTAGATACAATAAATGTTAAGTTTGTCAGAGACACACACACACACACACACACACACACATGGGTGTACTTCACATCAGCGAAAGCGGACATCGTCAAAATTCACTTAATCAAGGCAATTTTGCCAGTTATGCAATTCATCGAATCCTGACACATCGAATCCCGGAACATCGACAATAGGTTACTGACATGTAGATAGTCACACACTAGTAACCTACCTGTAAGTATGCCCTTTCCCTCATAGTAGTGCGATCTCGGAGTTGGTATAGCTAATTTCTGGGGGGTGCTTGCCCCCTGCATAAATGGTGTTATTTAGTTACTGTAGTGTGTTTATTACTTTCTGGAGTCCTGTTTCTTTAAGGACATGCAGAGTTATGGGAAGGTGTATAGTGGATGGTCTGTGTGCAGTGCAGGGAGAGTTCTTTATTTATGTACTTCTGCATTGTAGGAGCCTTCACATCATGTCGCCTCTGAAGCTGCGCCAATTGACTTTTATTTTATTTTAGCGTATAACAAATGCAACACAACTGCTCAATTAGGTTTAGCAACAGAGGCCTACTCTGAGTATTTAAAACTTTATTTACCAGTGTCTTGTAAACTCATGAAATATTTGCATTCCACTAACTGCTTTTCAATAGGGGATTGACTGGAACTAAACGATGCCACAATCCTTACCTAATTAAAGAGAAACCAGATTGTTCCAAATGTATATGAATGTGAGTTTAGTCCTATAATTAGACTGCTTACTAAAGAAATGTACATGGTTACAGAAAAAAACAATCAAGGTGGTGTGTGTGTGTGTGTATATATATATATATATATATATATATATATATATATATATATATATATATATATATATATATATATATATATATATTATTTTTTTTTTAATGTGAGTGTGTGTGGGTGCATGTCATACAAAATGTAAAAAAACAAAAAAGCTTTACAGTTTACAAAAGCTGTGTGTGTGTGTGTGTGTGTGTGTGTGTGTGTGTGTGTGTGTGTGTGTGTGTGTGTGTGTAAAATCCCATAAGCTATATACACTATCGCTTCCACTAGATGGCCCACAGGTCTTCCACGTTCTTCTAGAACTCAGCACTTACACATTTTTTCAGTCCCAGGCCTTGCATTTTTTTTTTTCACAGTTCAAACCTTTAAGTCCTAAACAGACGAAAGAAATTACTGCAGTTCAGGCAATTCACAAAATATAAATCTGACTCAATATTCCATCTGAAAACCTGGAAGTTAAGAGTTGCATTTTCCTCAGAATACATTAATACACAGATTTGCATACAATAACAAGAACAGTTTAATTACCTAATTCGAGGTTTAATTCAAGGGAGATGCATTTGCCTACCACAAGAAATGGGCATCTGGAACACTTTCTGCATGTTTAAGTGAAAACTGTAGGAAAGCAATTATCTGTATGCCCTCATCAACAACCCCTCAGAGGCTGCATCTGTATGTGCAAATTAAGCGTACACATATAAATTGTTGACTGAGACAAATATATTTGAAAGTGCATGCCTGTGCAATATTGTTTAAGGAATCCTGTAATAAAAATGCAAATAAAACAAAAGGACCCGAAGTCTCCAAGTTACATGGTATATATCCTTCTCTCTGCTTTTCACACACACACACACACACACACACACACACACACACACACACACACACACACACACACACACACACACACACCTGGTATCTTAAAAGTGTTTCAGCTGAAGGTACACAGTTCTTAACAGCAATTATTTATTGGCATGTAGGCAAACTGCGTTAAGGAAATGTAGTTGCACACTCAGAAACTGAAAACTCGTACGGTAATTTGTAATACACTGACCAGATGCAGACCTATCTGAAGATCCACACTGTGGATGTACTTTGCCAAATGAGATGAACAGTTTGGATGAGATAATTAAAAGGAAGGATTGGCAGAATGAACATGCCCATACTCTAATGGCTGGGGTTATTGATCACAGAGGCAGAGAGCAGATATGATTTCCATAAACTGACCAAAAAATAATAATCTAACAGCAAGCCTTTATAAACTATCCAAATGAAATTCTTTCTAGAAAAAAAATTGGAACAATTTGCAAGGAACATACTGTAAGCAGTGTCATATTTATGGGGGAGTTAGAGGAAAGTACAGTTGTGTACCTCCCATAAATGTAGATGTTCGAATGTATTCACTGTTATAGTCATTACACTTGGGTTATCCTGCTGGCAGGCTACCCGCAGTCGGCCTGAATTCCAAAGTCATGGTCCGGTTGCTGTCGCCTCTTCCCTGACGTCACTGCGCCAGGGGTATAAAAGATGCAGCAGACGCCATTTTCTTCAGTTTTTCTTGCCCCAGATGTCAGGTGCCCCCAAAAGGGTAGGCTAAAAAAACATTGCTTATAAAAGCATGCACTAAAATAAACAATACCTTCATCTACAAGCAAATTCACCACATAAGTTGTATAGGATAGAGAAGTACAGAAGTACAGATATGTCCCAGCAAAGAAAGGGGGATGGTGGGTGGGTAACCTGGACTGCAACAGTGAATACACTCGAACATCTACATTTATGATAGGTACACAACTGTACTATGTTCATCATGTTTCACTGTTGCAGTCATTACACTTGGGTTGAATCCCAAAGCTGAGGATGGGCGGCTGGGTCTAAATAGAATTAGGAGTGGCTATAAGGCCCTGCAGAACTGCAGTGGCAAAGCCTGCTCTGGATTTAGAGTAAAGAGGTAAGTGGTAGTGCTTAGTAAAAGTGTGCACTGAAGTCCAAGTTGCAGCCTCCAAAATATCCTTGGTTGGTACTCCTCTGAGGAAGGGTGCTGCCCTGGTAGAATGTGGTCTAATGCCCTTAGGCACTGACTTGTCATGTTGTGAATAGCAGAAACGAATGCAGTGTCCTATCCATTTTGAAATAGTCTGCTTTGAGATAGCCTTTCCTTGTGATCCTGCAGCATATGCCATTAAAAGTTGCTCAGTCTTTCCGAAAGCTTTAGTTTTGTTCAAGTAGAAGTGTAGCCATCTGTGTATGTCCAAAGAATGCAGAAGTCTCTCCCCTTTATTCTGTGTGTTTGGGAAAAAAGTAGGCAAATGAATGGTTTGGTTAAGAGCCACACTGGACACTACCTTAGGCATAAATGTTGGGTTTGTCCTTAGAGAAACCATGTCCGGATGGAAGATAATAAAAGGTTCCACAGCCATTAATGCCTGTAACTCTGAGACTCTTCTTGCTGAAGTTATTGCTAGGAGCAGAGCTGTTTTCCATGATAAGAATTTTATTTCAGCTGCATTGGCTGGCTCGAAAGGAGGCTGCGTGAGTTTTTCCAAGACAAAATTGAGATCCCATGCAGGTATTGGTGCTCTCCTTGGAGGTCTTATGTTTTTGGCCCCCCTGAGGAACTGCCTAAGCAATGGATGTGAAAAAGTATGTGGGTCTGTATTGAAATGAGCTGAAATGGCAGAGGTATGGATCTTAACTGATATGAAGGATAGGCCTTTGTCCAGCATCTCAGTTAGATATTGTAAAATCTGAGGAATATTTGGAACAAGCGTGTCAATTCCTTGTGCCTGGTTCCATAATCTCTTCCATTTTTCTGCATAAGATTTCCTGGTGCTGGGCCTCCTGGCCTCCAAAATAACATCCATAACCGGTTTAGACAGAGGTGTATCCTGAAAGGTTAGACTATCCGCCATGCAGCTATATTTAGGGTTCTGAGTTGGCTGTGCAGGATCTGATTGTTTTGTTGGGTCAGTAAATAAGGAATTTGAGGCAATGTCCAGGCTGGGCCTTGGGACAAGCTCCTTAGGATTGGGTACCAGTGTTGGCGTGGCCAATCTGGGGCAATTAGTATCATTTGTGGCTTCTCTTGTCTGACCTTTAAGGAGTACCTTGGGGAGGAGAGGCAGTGGAGGAAAGGCATATACTGTAAGGTTGTTCCAGCTGAATGACAAGGCATCCACTTTCATTGCTTGTTTGTGATAAGTCCTTGTACAGAATCTCTGAAGTTGGCAGTTGTGAGGGGAGGCAAAAAGACCTATGTCTGGGCATCCTCATTTCCTTGTTATCATGCTGAAGATTTGTGGATCTAGTTTCCACTTGTGAGGATCCATGAGGTTTCTGCTTAGTTCGTCTGCCAGAGCATTTGTTTTTCCTGGCAGGAACTGTGCTTGCAGGTGTACTTGGTAGGTCAATGCTGTGTTCCACAAAATCATGGCTTGTCTGCAGAGGGGGTAGGAATGTGTGCCCCCCTGCTTGTTTATGTACCACATAACTGTGGTGTTGTCTGTCTTTATCAGCAACTGTCCTGGATGAAGTAGGTCCTTGAAGGCTGTCAGGGCATTTTGTACAGCTAGCATCTCTTTTTGATTAATGTGAAGATGCCTTTGGCTTGGGGGCCATGTGCCCTGAATACATTTTCCTGCCATGTGGGGCCCCAGGCATAATCTGATGCATCTGTTAGTGTTTGCCTGGCTGTGGGTAAAGTGAAAGGCTGTCCCTTTTTGTGGTGACAGCCCTATGCCCACCATCGAAACTCCTGTTGCAGGCAGGGAATGAGTGAAATTAATGCTTCCAGGCTGTGGCAATGTTGAGTCCAAACACTTTTTAGATACCACTGTAGTTTCCTCATATGCAGTCTTGCATATGGAATTAGCAAAATGCAGGAGGCCATGTAGCCCAGAGCCTGCAGAACTTTTCTTGCAGATAACTGGGTCTTTGTTGCTATACTTTCAAAGTAAGAAGTCAGTTGTCTTTGTTTATTGCAAATTAATGTACTGATGTATGCAATTTTAATTAGTCTATGTCATAGTTCTATATGTGTTTTCAAAGGTTGAACCATATTTTAAATACCAATAACTGTTTTTATGAGTCTGAAGAAGCGATCAGCTGACTTAGATAGCAAAAGCACTTACTCTTGTTTAATAAAGTGGTGTGAAACTGCAAGTGAACCGTTTCCTACCTTGACTACTACATCTCAGTTGCAACTTTTGGTTTTATACAGGGCACTACTGTGAAGCTGCAAGTGATTTATTTCCTGGCATGGATTATTCCATTTTTATCTTCAGCTGTGGTCTAACCATTGGTCTTTTCATTTTTTTTTCACTTGAGGTGTATACCAGGCGTTTATCCAGCTTTTGTTTTCTTTCACGTGTCAGTTGTCTTTGTCTGGTGTGAGATAAGCCATCTGGGCAGTTGCATTTAATCTTGCACCCAGGAATATTATCTCTTGAGAGGGTACTAGTTTTGATTTCTTTACGTTTACTGTGTACCCTAGGCAAATTAGTAATCTTTTTATAAATGCCAGATGCTTTAGTAGAATGTCTTTGGTCTCTGCTTGAATAAGGCAGTCATCCAAGTAGGGATATATTTGAATTCCTCTTTGTCTACAAAATGCAATTACTGGTGCCAGGCATTTTGTGAAGACCCTGAGCACAGTAGATAAGCCAAAGGGCAGTGCAGAGAAATGGTAGTGCATTGAGCCATCTATGAATCTGAGGTATCTTCTGCAAGATTGTCTGATTGGGACATGCAGGTATGCCTCTTTGAGGTCCAGAGTTGCAAGCCAAGCCTTCCTGCCCAGCATGGGCAGAAGCTGTTGCAGAGTCAACATTTTGTATTTCGGAACATCCATAAAAGTATTTAGAATAGACAGGTCCAGAACTGGTCTCCATGCTTTGTCCTTTCTTGGTACTAAGAAAAATCTTGAGTAAAATCCTTGTCCCTGTTCTTGTTGTGGCACTGGCTGAATAGCCATCATGTCCATGAGAGATGAAACTTGTTTTGTGCCTCTGCCCATTGATTGTGTGGCAGGTCTGGCATACCTTTTATGTTTGGAAGGGTGTGAAAGTGGAACCTGTAACCCTGAGAGACTACATTTAGGACCCATTTGTCCTGGGTGATCGTGTGCCAGTTTTGTGAAAAAAAGTACTAGCTTTCCCCCTAAAGGTACTGCCAAAAGAAAAATGCTTGGCATTGGCAGAGGGAAGTCATTGGCACTGTTTCCTATATGGCTGTGATTTGTCTTCTCCGCTTTTGGAGGTAGAAGCACCCCATTGTTTAAGCATGTAAGAGCCCTGGGGCTGTTGTCTGCCTCTAGGGCTTCTGTATCTGCCTCTTTGTGGCCTGTCCGACACGAGAAAGGACCAATTCTTAGAAGGCCAGTTCCTGCTAAATCTGGGTGGCTGTACCTGTAAGAAATATTTCACTGTCTGCATAGATTTAGCTTTATCCTCCATTTTCTTCAACACCTCTTCTGCCTTAACACCAAACAAAGTATCATGCTGTAATGGAGCATCCAATAATTTTGCTTTAACATGATCAGGCAGATTCTGTTCCTTTAACCAAGCATGCCTTCTAATAACAGAACCTGTTACAGCGGCCCTGCAAGAGGCCTCCAGTAAACCATAACCACATTGCAAAGTATGTTTTCCCACTTGTGCAGCTGCATGCAATAAATCCTGCAATTCCCTGTTCTCAGAACATTCAGAATTTGTGAACATTTTCTGTTTTAACAGAGACATTAAGTATTGCTGATATTTAAGCATATGAAATTGACAATTTAAAGCCCTTACAACCAAGGTAGCAGAGGTGTAGACTTTTTTCCCCCATCTGTCCAGTGCCCTAGAATTTCCATCTGAGGGGACAGGGTTTTTTGCAGTAGCAGCCTTGACCCCTTTGGGACCCTGAGAAATAGTTTCTGGGTCAGCAGCAGAGTTTTTTATATAGAAATTTATGAGAATCTGGAACCCTGTAGTATCTGTCTGGCTTAACAGGTGCAGGAGGTAGAGAGTCGGGAGACAGGCCGGACTCTGAAAATACATCATCTACATGTCTAGAACAGGTGGAATAGCAAGAAGTCTGTGCTGAGGTAATAGAAGAAAGTGAGCCTTTTCTTAGAATCTGAATAATCTTGGCTCTCCCAGTGGAAATGCTCATTCATGGTATGCAGGGTTTCCCCAAATGAGTAATCCTCAGGAAGAGAAGCTGAAAGAATAGATTCTTTAGCATGAGAATCCTCATAGGGAGGAATAGAGTATCCCTGTTTTGAAGAGGAGTCAGAGGAAATGAAAACCTGATCAGAGGAGTCATATTCAGTATCTAGTCTAGGCCTCTTATCAGGAGGGGGATGGGAACCCCTGATCAAAGTAATTAGGTCTTCGGCCATTTTGAGCATCTGTTTCTTAGGCATGGAAGCCTGTCCTGGAGAATGCTGTACTTGTTTCCTTGTCTTTAAAACTGTTTTAGTCTTTGTCTTGGATGCTGAAGTTGGCTTGATATAAAGCTGTGTAGGTCTGCAAACACCCTCAAAAGTAGATACCTACTCAGCGGCTCCGGACCCATCTGAGGGATTAGTTTCCAAAGGCCCAATACCCTGAGTATCCAGAGGCCTAGTTGTCTCCACGTGGGAGTCGGAGGTGGCCTGTGGCTCTGAGGTAGCGGGTGTCAGGGGCTGCGAAAGCGCCTCATTGAGAACCGGCGAGCCGGCCACTGGCCTAGAAGAGGATTCGTCGTCTGTTTTGGACCTCGGATACCTGCACTTTTCTTTTTCCTTGCGCTTTTTATGAATTCCAGTCGGTTGTTCCGACAGCATTATATAGTTAAACCTTCGGCCAAAGTAATGAAAAGCAAAATCGTACCGACGCTTAATAGTGTGTTGGTTGAATCTAGCACAAACCCGACAACTAGCAACGTCGTGGTCAGGGCCTAGGCAAGGAATTCAGTAAGAATGAAAATCCTTATGAGGTATTTGCTTCCCAGAAGAAATACAATTTTTAACTTTTTCTGGCATCGGTCTGGAGCAAGAAAAAAGTTTCCCCAATGGGGTACTTAGCTTTATAGAAGACGTCTGATCTGAAATTCAATTTCGAAAATCTCAGGAGTCGGCTGACCGGCACTTGCGAACTGCTTTTTCTTCGGGCACAGCAAGGCAAGAAAGACTGAAGCAAATGGCGTTGGCTGCATCTTTTATACCCCTGGTGCACTGACGTCAGGGAAGAGGCGACAGCAACCAACGCCGGACCAAGACTTTGGACTTCAGGCTGACTGTGGGTAGCCTGCCAGCAGGATAACCCAAGTGTAATGACTGCAACAGTGAAACACGATGAACATCAAAAGCTTCCCCGTTAGAGCTTACCAGTCAGCTATACCGCTTTTGGTGGTACAGTGTAGTTTTAGTCTTACACTTAAACAAAAAAAAAAACACATCAGTGTGGCTCTTAAAATGTAATTGGACAGTGAAGATCAGTGCCACAAGTAGGGAGTTGCAAACTATGGTAAATTTTATAAAAATATAGTCCTTTGTTTTCCAGTCAGAGGATTTGATGAGCAGACAGACAAGTCAGCAGAATGGCAGACAGGAGGCTTCTGGTATGAGGCAGGCATACTTGCCATTTTGCACGAAAATTAACCATTTTTTTTTTAATTCCCATCAGCCGTCTAACATCAAATACCCCTTATTATTTGCCTGGGGGTGGGTGTCAGCAAGCAAACAGTTTACGCAGATGTATATTTTTTTCTAAAAAGGGTGCCAGAGCATGTTTTTTTTACATCGCTGCAGGTACATAACTTCTACAAAATACAGACCTGTCTGCAATCTGCCCTATTAAGTGAGACAATCGGAAGGCAAGTTTTTTTTTTTTTTTTTAAAGTTATAAAGTCAATTAAGAGGAAGAGAGCTGTTTTTAACTTGTTCTGCACTGGTCCTGCTCATAACTTGACGACTCAGAAGTTCAGCAGCAAATTGCTTTGTTGCAGTTTTCTGGGTCACATGATAACCTCAGTATGCTGTTATCTTTGCTACTTCATATTTAACATGGCGGTTTCTTCTCCTCTCATTGCCATTGCTTCTGATAGAATGTCATTTAACAATCAGTGCAGATATTAGCTCAGAATAATACAGGCATTAAAAAAAAACAAGATGTTATCTAGTGCTGTGGTCTTAAGGTAGGACCAACTTCATGTCATCAAGTAAAACAGAACACGTGAGTAATTTTGCAAAATCCACACTGCGACACTCCTGATGTTGATTCCAACAAACTTTCTGCTTATCTAGTAAGAAATGCTCTGTCTCCATTCCACTTGCGTTTTCTGAGACTCAGCTAATAATAAATTATGTATTTAAAATGCTTAGTGCTCTCCTTCACTAGCTGCAGTACAGAGCTCTGGTGTTACGAGTTTTTTTTTTCCTCACTTGCATGGAGAATCACCACACATTAGGTTAGGAGTTCAACAAAGAGATTTTCCATTTAATGCTGCTTCAAAAACATTTCTCCCAAGGGTCAAGCATTCTTTTACATCTGCAGCTGCTGCTCAAGGCTTCCCTAAAAAATTAAGCAGTTTACTTTCAGTTTTGGAGTACTAATTTTGGACGGCAGGGCTTCTTTTGTTTACTGATAGGATGTCCATTTCATTCTTTTAACAGTATTGTGTTACAGCACCAAATGCAGAAGGACTGTATTTCAAAATGGAATGGATGAAACAGAGCAGACAGTGGATGGTGAAGATCTTTGCTGATTTTATGTTCTTTTTACAGGTCATTAAAATTTTGTCAGGCTGTTTGCTTCACTATAAATGAATGTGAGAAGTTGACTTGACATTGACTATATTTTTTACTTTTTTGCTTCTTATGGGAGAAACAAGTACTGAGTGACAGGGAGAGGGATTAAATGTGTGTCTGTGTGACAGAGAGAAGTGTACAGTGGTGTTTCAGTCTTGTGAAGTATTCAAGACAGCCCATGCACATCTTGTGTATTTTGCAAAAGACTCAAAAATGATTTACATAGACAGGCAATACAAACTCATACTGACTAATTTTCCATAACCAAGGTCTTAGTGCTAATGAAAATAAATAATGTACACAAAACAGTTATGCATACAAAGAATTTATTTACAAGCAATACTTGATTTTCCCAGAAAAGATGCTTACTTATTAATTCTATAGGATGCCAGCAGGATAACCCAAGTGTAATGACTGCAACAGTGAAACACGATGAACATCAAAAGCTTCCCCATTAGAGTCTACCCATCAGCTATACCGCTTTTGATAATGATAATGACTGTACAGAGGAACCAGCGGTATAACTATAAATATGTTGCGACTTTTAGGCAAATTTTTTTTTTTTAAATAAGAAAATTAATGATTCTGTGTCATTTGCAGTGCCAAAGTGATTTATACAAGGTGATTTTAACATAAAGACAATTTACTTACTGTCAATACATTTTCCCTAAAAAAAAAGAAGGTCATGTACTTATAACGTTCCATGTTTGTTGTCCTTGATCTCACCTTCCTTCTTGCTGATTGGGTTCGGAGCTTATTCTATAGCTCGAGAGCTTTTACTGGCTCGAGGATTGCCCCTATCCCAGCATGCCTAGCAGTAGTTATCCAGATCTCGTTTGTGATAACCCAGTGCTAGACTATACAAATAGAAAAGAGATATACCCTACTAACATATCAGATGACACATACATATAAAGGTGTAACCCATCCGCAAGAGTAAGAAGGGGAGACTAGGACTAACCAAAAGGTATGGTAAAAAGGAAACCCAGCCAGTATAACCAATAAAAATAAGGGATTCCTTTCGATCCTCCAGGAAGGGGGAAGGAGGGTGGGATGCAAGAAGGAAGGCGAGATCAAGGACAACAAACATGGAACGTTACGGTAAGTACATAAGTACATAACTTCTTTATGTTATGTTGTCCATATCTCACCTTTGTTCTTGCTGATTGGGACAGCATCCCCAGCACCTGATTCTTGGGTGGCTCAATGGAAAAACGTGGAACCAAAGGATGCCCTGTTCCGGGAGGCCCCATCTACTTTGTAATGAGTGATAAAGGTATTAGGATTAGCCCATGTAGCTGCTGCACAGATCAAATCCAAAGGCAGTCTGGCTTGAAAAGCAATAGAGGTAGCCAAGGCCCTTGTTGAGTGTCCTTTAATATTCCATGGAAGTTTTTGCTTATGCAAATCGTAAACATGTTTTATAGCATCTGAAAGTCACTTAGATAATGTCACCTTTGAGACTGTACAACCTTTTTTATTGTACGCAAAGGATATGAACAATTGGTCAGATTTTCTAAAGTCCTTGGTCCTGTGTAAATAGAAACGTAACTGTCTATGAACGTCCAACTGATTAAGCTTATACCCTGCCTTGTTGCCATGATTGGGGAAGAAAACAGGAAGCTCTATGGATTGAGTCAAACTGTAGTCAGAACATACCTTGGGTAAGAAAGAGGGGTTAGTTCTGAGAGAAACCCAGTCTTTATAGAAAAACAAGTTGTTGTTGTTTGACTTTCGGCTTTTACCGGTTAGGGGTCGCCACAGTGGAACTCCGGTCTGCTCATGATTGGCAGTAGATTTTTTACAGTGCAGAGTTGCCAGCTCAACGCCCAACCTTCAATGAAGGCATGCCCATTCACGCAGGTCTTTCAGAACGCCACTCAACCGCGGGGATGACATGCAGACTCCACAAGTATGGGGGTCAAACAGATAAGGCCTGTAATTCTGAAACTCTTCTAGCTGAGGTAATTGCAACCAAGAAAAGGGTCTTCCAAGTCAGAAATTTTTGCAGACAAGAAGCAGATGGTTCAAAGGAGGGAAGAATCAGAGAGTCTAAAACTAAATTTAGATCCTGGTGGGGGGGTTTCTCTTATTGGAGGTCTTAAAAGGGTAGTACCTTGATGCCTTTCTTAGCCTATGGGACATGATATTGGACCCCATTTCTCCCACATGGAAATTAGAAATGGCAGCTAACTGAACCCAGATAGTAGCTGCAGCTGCTCCTCTCTCAAAAGTTTCAGCAAGAAATTCAAGAATCTTTGAAATGGGAGCAGTAAAAGGATCAAGCTGACTTTTGTCTGCCCAACAAGAGAACCTCTTCCATTTACTAGCATAAAGTTTCCTATTAGTGGGTTTATGGGAGGAAATCGAAATGTGTTGAACTGCCGGAGAAACATCAGGAAGCCTGGCTAAGACCAAAGTGGAGAAACCAAGCTGTGAGCTTGAGAGTTTGAATGGAAGGATGGAGAGACCTGACTGATGCATCAAAAGATCTGGCACTGGGTCCAGGATACAAGGCTTCCCCTGCAGGTGAGGCCAAAGGAATGGGAACCATATCTGACGAAGCCAGTAAGGGGCAATGAGGATTAGCTTGCAACCCAATGACTGTGCTTTCTGAAGAACCTTGGGGATCAGGGGAAAAGGTGGAAAGGCGTAAAGCAGTCCCGGGGGCCAATCGTGAACAAGTGCATCCCCTGGGTGACTGTCCCGGTGGCAGGACTAGGGCAAAGTAGCTGCTGCAGTTGTTGCTGGAAGGGGATGGCACACAGATCGCAGCATGGCTGGGCTCATTTGCAAAAACTCAAGTCTACAACTTCCTGTTTCAGGGACCACTCGTGAGGCAACAGGATAGCCCGGCTGAGCTTGTCTGCTATCACTTTGGATTTCCCCAGGATGTGCGTTGCAATCAGAAAGAGTTGAGAAGACATCGCCCATTGCCAAACTCGTAGAGCCTCTCGACACAAGGGGAAGATCTGGTTCCACCCTGTTTGTTGATGTACCATACTACCAACATATTGTCCATCTGAATTGCTATAGTCCCTGTAGGTAGAGAGTCTTGAAGTGCTTGTAACGCCAGAAGCACTGCTCTGATCTCCAGGACATTGATGTGCAAGTGGTACTCGTGTTCCTGCCAAGTCCCTTGAACAGTCAGTCCCAGATAATGCCCCCCCCCCCCAAAATCTGGGAAGCGTCCATGGTCACTGTGTCTATAAGTTGGGGTGTAGAAACGACCTGCCTATTGTTAACACAGGGGACTGAAGCCACCACTCCAGATCCTTTTTGCAGGATTTTGTGATCAGAATCTGATGTGACGTGGCTAAATCCTGGAATGACCATTGTGCAAATAGGAGCTACTGTAGAATTCTCATGTGGAAGCGAGCCATAGGGACCAGAGTGATTGCCGCTGCCACAGAACCCAGTGCCTTGAGAACAAATCTTGCCTGAATTCTCTTGTGTGTGAACATTGCAACGTGGCGACGGATCGTTAATACTCTTTCTTGAGGCAGCTTTGCTATCATGGCCCTTATGTTTAAATCTGCACCTATAAAGGTAATATATTGACAAGGCAACAAGGCAGCCTTTTCATTGTTTATGGTGATCCCTAGCTGAAAACAAGAGCAAATTGTGGATTCCCTTGCCTTGATTAGTTGATGCTCAGTGGTGGCAGTAAGGAGCCAGTCATCTAGATATGGAAACACCCGGAATCCTAGATGCCTCAGGTGAGCCCTAACTACTGCCATGCATTTGGTGAACACCCTGGGGGCTGTGGTGAGACCAAAGGGCAGAGCTCTGAAATGATAGTGACTGGCTCCCAGCCGGAAGCGTAGATATCTCCTTGACCATCTGTCCATTTTTATGTGATAGTATGCATCCTGGAGATCGATACAGCACATCCAATTCTCATGTTCCAGAAAGGGAAGAATGGACTGCAGTGTTACCATCTGGAACTTTGTTTTCTTGACTGATTTGTTCAGCCTGTTGAGATCCAATATGGGTGTCCAGTCCCCTGTTTTCTTTGGAACTAAAAAGAACCTTGAGTATATTCCAGATCCTATTTGGTCTGCGGGGACTTTCTGGATGACTCTTTTTCTTAGCAACCTTTGAACCTCTAGGTTTGTTTGATCCCGAAGACTGGGTAAAACATCTGGGATAGAGTGTTAGCTTTTTGACAGAGGAACTTGAAAGAAGGGGATATTGTAACCTCCGGATATTATCGACAGTACCCATGTAACTTCTGTGATTGTCTACCAGGCTTTTGGGTACAAGGATAGTCTCGCCCAGACTGTCTCTGGAGTCAGACAGTCGGGCCTCCCTTCAGGAGCGCTGGAAGGGCCTATCAGAAAAGGTATCTCTGTCACCCTGATTCTGCGGACGACCCCCCCCATGCTGTGAGATCAGCGTCTTTCGTTATTTCCCCCTCTGCCCCTGAGGGAAAAATCTCTACGCGTGTCAGGCGAAGCTCCCAGAGATTTACAGAACCACATTTTTCCTCTCTTATGGCCGTTAGGATAATGCCTAGATGGAGCAGAAAAATGTACTCCAATGACAGAGAGAGTTTTGCAATCTTGTTCACACCTGTTAAGAGTTTCTTTTACCTGAGGCCCAAATAAGGACGAGCCGTCAAAGGGGGCGTTGGTAAAGAAAGACTTGAAGGGCTCCGCAAAATGACAAAGGCACATCCAGGAGTGTCTGCATAAGGCCACCCCTGTGCCTGTCGCCCTGCTCTCCCCATCGGCTGTGTAAGAAATTAGCCGCATGGAGGAGTTAACCACTGAACTCAAAGTCGCAAGCTGAGAAGCCGCCTTGTCTGAGGCTCCTGCAGCTGTACAATCCTGTAAGGTACCTCCTAACTCTTTGAGGAGATCCCTTTGAAGCCTTGTAAAGTGGGACAAATAGCTCAGCGACCTGAGTGTAAAGGTTGCTGAAGAAAACATACGCTTCCCGTATCTGTCCATCTTACGAGACTCTTTATTCGGCAGATAGACAGATGAAAAAGTTTCCGCTAATTCCTTCTTGGTGGCTGCTGCCACCACCGTAGCATCAACGGGAACACCTTTGAATAAGAAGAGTCTGTCTTTAGGGATGGTTATAAATTTACTGGGCCTCTGCGGAACTGGTTCCATCATGTCTGGAGAGCTCCACCCCTTTCGACTCGCATGCAATAGTGGGTCGAAAGGAGGAGATACCCAAGAGGTGGAGGGTCGGGGACCGAATGCGTCCAGGTACACTGACTCGTCTTCAGAAGGGGCAAGGGACTTCCAGTCACCTCTCTGTCTAAGGATTTCCAAGATGTCTGAAAAAGAGACATCTTCAGAGGGGGACCATGGGGACCCTTCTGAGTCATCCAAGTCTGTGTCTGATATCATGGACTCAGAGGAGTCCACATGCTTCCTCTTACAAGTCCTCTTCCGAGGGACCTCCTCTGAGGGATGCTCAGGGGAGGTTTTGGAAGAGGTGTGATCGCCCAATGGGGCGTCCTGGAGCATGGGTTCCCTACGCTTGGGGTGGAGGGGAAGTTCAGGGGCAGACACCGGCATCAAAGGCAAAGGAGCCAATAGAGATGAGGGTGGAGCTGTCTCAGCAGACAGCATGCTCCTCATCACCTCAAAGGCATCATGGTCCTGACCTGAAAGTCTCCAGTTCCGAAGAAGCTGGGGACTTCCTCCGAACTGAGGGTGACGGCTCCAAGACCGATGTAGGAGCCAAGTGGACCTGCACCGAAGCTCCCAGACAGAGTAGGATTGGACAACGGTCCAATGCCGCTCCCCCCTCGGAGCCAATGAGTGTCGGCTCACAGATCCCTTGATAGAAGGGGGTATCGAGGAGACTGAAGCAGTAGCCGGAACCAAAAGACTGGAGGAGGTTACCGGAACCGAGGGTGCCACCACTACAACTTCCATACACTCTGGCTCCGAACTCAGAGAAGTTGGAGAAGGAATCGAGGCTGGTGTTGTTTAGGCCGTCAGCACCATTTCCATCTAGGATGGGCCCAAAAGTATTTCAGCTAATGCTGGTGTCCTAAGAAGCCTCTTCACCAGCCCTCTCCACATCATCCGAGAGGCTCCTGGATGACCGAGAGGAATAGGTTGAAGACCGGTGACTGCCTGCCACAGATTGTAATAAAGGAGACTGTGGAGCAGACCACACTGGTTCCAAGGCAGGAGACCTGGATTGCTTGTGAGACCTTACTGGCTCCGAAACAACAGATGGAGGTGTAGGTGAGAGTGTCTTGTCGGAACAGACAGTCGGGTTCAACTTAGCTTGCCCTTCTATTTAGACGGATCCAAACTAGGAGCCGAACAGGATGAAGGCTTGGATTTTTCCAGTTTTTTTGCTGGTTGAGTCCCCTCCATAGCAGCATCAAAGGGGCCCTTCAGTAAACCTCTTAAGATTAGTTTGTTCTTTCTTTCCTGCAGGACTCGTGAACTAAATGCATGGCAAACAGAACAAGAATCCTGCAGGTGAACAGGTTCTAAACAATACATGCAACTCGTGTACCTGTCAGTAAGGGACATCTTTTAACAGCACGAATCGCACTTTTTGAAACCTGAAGGTTTCAATTCCTTGGCAGTATCGTTTGACATAATGTTGAACAGCACTATCTAAGCTAGACAAAGAAAAAAAAAACACTACCAACATGAAAAACTAGTCAATAACATTTTAAATCACAGACAGGAAAAGAGAAAGGAGGGAGAGCCTCTAAGTTAAACGGCAATCTCCCCACCTAAGGAGAACCTCTAACTTAAATGGCAACTCCTTAAAACTTAAAAGAAGTCAAGAAAAGCAAAGAACCCTCTAAGTTAAACAGGTTTAGAAGAGGAGAAATGGCCAGTGAGAAAAACAGTTTGTCCACAACAAATGCAAATCACTCGGACAGGATAGGGAAGGTAGAAAACAAAGGACAACTACTAATACAAGTTAGAGAACATTTTTCTTCAAAAATACAACAAATAGAAAAAAACACTTAGCCTGAGCCCGTATCTGCAATCTCAACGCTGCAAGCGGCAAACAACATCTGGGTAACTATTGCTAGACATGCTGGGATAGGGGCTAGCCTCGAGCCAGTAAAATCTCTCGAGCTATAGTATACGGCTGAGTCAGAGCCGAAGGTCAGCTCCAAACCCAATCAGCAAGAACGAAGGCGAGATATGGATAACATAACATTATTGGTTTTACAAATAAAGAACTAAGGCAGTACAACTTTGGGTGCCATATGTTTTTTTTTCCAATTTCTCTTAAAAGTTGTGTTTTTTTATTCCTCTGGCAAGTCTTCTAGTATTGCAGTCAGTAAATAATAGAAATTTGAGCTTCAGACTTCATATTTTCCAGAAAATGCATATAAAGTTAGAAATAAAGTTGTTAGAATAACTAAGTGCATTATTTAAAGTTTGTCCCTCCTTTTTGACATTTATCCCCCCATTATTTTTGCTTATGCCCCTGATTCTCGAGCTTAGAGGCCAAAAGGAAAGAGGAGTATGCAGTGGGTTATCCTGTACTGTTCTAGCAGCAATGAGCTCAAGTACATTTTTTGGGGCCATTACTTATACATTTATTCATTGAAACAAATATTTAAGGTTCATATAGTCATACAAGTGGTTGTAACTGTGTGTGTGTGTGTGTGTGTGTGTGTGTGTGTGTATCTATGTGTATGTCTGTGAATACCACCAGTTTTATCTGTGGACATGCAAAACTTTGTCGGAGCATAAGTAATTCTTCGGGATTTCAGTACAAAAAAAAAAAAACAGTTAACAAGTAATTGTCTTTCAAAAAATAAGGAAAAAAATCTGTATCATACAACAGCTACATCCCAAGACCTTCTAGAGGTCTGCCGAACCCACACATTCCCAGCTGTATAAGGGGAATCTGACACAGGCTTAGTTGTGGGGCCCTATCTTCAAACTTCTGCCCTAGGCCTTACTTAGTCTAAAACCAACCCTGCTCAGAGGCGTACACAGAAGTTGCCTATTATTTTACTTATTTATACTATATGCTGAACTTAATTGCTGCCTACTTGTATACTGTATTTATTTACTGCATACTAAACTACACTGTTATACTGCAACTGCCTGCTACAGTGTACATGTAAAATTTTATTTTATTGTTGTTTTCACTGTTTAGCAAGCTTTTTTGTTGTTTCCACTGTTTATTAAATATTTACTGGCATTTTTCACGGTTTTAAAGCTACCTGTTCTGCCTGCTCTGGTTTTCCCGCCAAGCAATACTTAACTGATCATTTTTTAGAGCTTCTTGGCCGATTTTCTGCTGTTTAAACATTTTTTCAGTGTCTCTGCTATATTTCTGCTGTGTAAAACATTTTCTAGTGGTTCCTGCTGAAACTAGGGTAATTAGTAGCTGTAGCATAGTCCAGATCCAGTCCTGATGTTTATGGAGCTGTTTGTAGTGATTTTTTAGTTATGAGCAGATTTTCCAGGCCATCGTGAATTGGAAGGGGCCTATCTGCACTTTTGTGAGAGAATTGTGTTGATTGGGACCCTAATCTTAAAGGGAGGCTGGTCTAGGGCTTGGAATAAGCATCCTCATTCGTCCTTTTTAATTTTGTTAAGAGTTTTATTTTCCAAGTTTTAGCTTCTGGTATTTAGGCCCTGCATCTGAGCAGGTTTCTGCTTGTTTGTGTAAAAGCCGGACAGTTAAATTAAAACCTAGGCAGAAATATCCATTCGCTGAGCTCATCCAGGATTGTTTCTGAAAAGTCACCCCTAGTGAAACAGTCTTCAACCTAGCATTATGGACATTGTTGACTTGGTCTCTTGAAGCAGTGTAGCAAATTGCCTCATTATTTATTTATTTATTGACATTTGTTGACCGGGAAAGTCCACTGGGCTTGAGACCCATTTTCAGTGGAGGCCCGGGGAGAAAAGCTCCAAGTTACATGAAAATCATTACATGAATTTGTAAGGAAAAAAAATATAATTATAAAGCAACTGAAATAATTCAGAAAACTAAACAGCAAATATGTTGTAAAAAAGCACAATACAGTAACAATGGAACATTAGCATGTAGGAAAATTATACAGTTAGAAATATTTAACAATACAGCTCAATTTTTTTTTGGGGGGGGGTAGGAGAAAGGAAAGCTAGAATTAGAGAGTTAAAGGTAAAACAGATATAGTTAGAATCTTATACCCAAGTAGTGGGAATAAGTAGATTATAGGTGGCATATATTTAACGGCAGTATTTGTGACGACCGTGCCCTGGCCCAGCAATCAAGGAACCTCAATCCTGACCATTAACACCGGGGAGATTGTCTCATAGAAGAGAAAAGGATAACTAATACACACAGTAAAGTACAATTTCCCTTAAGTGCACACAAAGATCACAGTCAGTCTGGGGCTGGTTGCTCCTTTGCTCACCAGGTCCCCAATAAGACTCCCCACTGGCACAGCTATAGGGTCCAGATCTCAGCCTAACTGAGCAAGCTAAAACCTCCAGTACCCTCTCTGTCCAACTAGTGCTTCGTGTCCCTGCCATGTAGCTGACACAACACACACACACACACACACACACACACACACACACACACACACACACTTTGAAATAAGTATTTATACAACTTCACAGACACTCCTGGGAAAGGCTGACACAGATTCGCCAACTGTGCCTCTTTACCCAGACTATACGGTAGTAATTACTGCCACCAACCAGTTAATATCATCAGCTACTAAAAGGCCCTTAAAAGGGTGTCCAATTATTACTGTGCAAAATTAATATCCACTGGTAGTATGACTAGCAGTCAAGGCTTACTTTAGAGTGGCCTATTACAATAACCTCTATAAATATGCAATGTACTCTAGATCTTACCTCTACACAAATCAGATAATTAAAACACAAGACAAAACTACTACCCCACAGAGATATCTAAGAGTTCAGAGATCACACACAAACTTAAAATAATACAATAGGACAGGTCTGATTTCAAAAGAAAAATACCTAATTAATCTTTACTAGCTTTAACTATTCCTACAATAAATTACAGTGCTAAAACTTACATGTGAGCACAAGGCAGAGTGCTGATAAGTTACATGTCCAAAGTCAAAGTGCTTTTAGTCTCTTGTGAGATAGAATTTAAACATTACTAACAAACATGCCTCTAAGGCCCTCCCAAAATTACATCATTTTTGACACTTAGGTTTTCCCATTATTCATATTGAATCATCTTAACACCTGGTCTGAGTTCTCAGGCCACATCCCATTATTTATATTGCATAATCTTAACACCTGGTCTGAGTTCTCAGGCCACAAACTGCATTACTTAGCAATCTAACACCTCCTCAGAAACTTACAACAATGCAAGACATTTCACATGTATATGCTAGCAGAAACCAGAGCATTAAAGCACCTTCCACATCTAAATTCTAGTCATAAACTTTAGCCTTCAAACAATGGGCATGAAATCTTCATCCAGCAGCCCTGGAGCCGAATTCTAACATGAAAGGGTACAACATGCGTCACTGGGCCAGTAGAGTGCAATGTTGTCACATATTTTGCAGTTCCACATTTCACAGTATTCTTTACACTCAAGAAACATGCCTGTATTTTACATTTATTTACAAATGCCAGAATTAGATATCAAATTCTATTTGACTAGGCTGGCAGCCTTCACCCATCTCTCCCCAATCGTCACAGCATTAAAAGTAGAAAGTGACAGAGAAAAGAAAATGTTTTAAGATGTTTGTATTGATGTGTGGAATATGACACTAAAGATTAGGGATAACTTGTATGGTGTAACAGTATGACATATACAAAAGTATATTTGTTATGTAAAACAGTTTTGCTAGATTAAGGAAGCTGTGGATATGTGTTGCATGTGCAGCTGGGGCTATCAGTCAGATGTTGTTTTAGTTTTCTTTTAAAGGAGATTATGTTGTCTAATTCTGTAACTGATGATGTGAGGGTGTTCCACAGCTTAGTTATGGAATGGGAATAGAGGCAGCTACCTGCTCTTTTACTAGGTTTTGATACTTTAAGTAGGTGTTTGTTAGTGCGTAGATATCTGGATGGGACGCAAGGTTCAATGACATTTTTCAGGGAAGGGCAACACTCAAGTTTATAAATGAGTTTATGGGCAAAGATAAGTTGTGTGTAATGTAGGTAATATCCAAATTCTAGCCAGTTTAGTTCTTTAGTGGCCTGGCAATGGTGGGTGCGATTTGGTTGGGCTGATGCGAATTTTGCAATCTTATAATAACAGGACTGTTAGTTTGTGTTGCAAAGAGTTTTGGAGATTGGTGAAGACAGGAGACCCATATAGTAAGGTTGGAAGGGGAAGACTTTTTGAAAGTTTTATTCAGATGGATTTGTCTAAGTATTGTTTGTTTCTGTAAAGTTTGCCGAATTTGAAGCGAGTCTTTTTTTATTGCGTTATTAATATGCAAGTCAAAGATAAGTTTGCTGTCAACAGTAATTCCTAGCAGTTTGGCCTGATTTACTAACTATTGGGGTTTCGTTTTATGGAGAATATAGTAAAGTCTGTGGGAACAGGTTTAGATGCAAAGATGAGTAGCTTAGATTTATTAGGGTTTAGTAATAGCTGTGATTGGTTTAGCCAGAGTTCTATGGATGTAAAGGTCTTTTGTTTTAACTTTTGGCGGTCAGAGAAGTTATTGGAGGTACAGATAATGGTTGAATCATCTGCATATTGTATGGTGGTACAATCAGTGGGAACTTTATTTAGGTTATTTATAAAAATGATGAATAGTAGGGGTCCCAAGACTGACCCCTGGGGCACTCCTATGTTATTTGGGAGAAAGCTAGAGAGGGTACACAGACAACCTTTTACTGATAACACAATCTAGTGCAGTGTGCAAGAGATGTAGTTACATTAAGAATCTAGAATCCATGCTCCTCTCACTCAGAACAGTAACACAGAGAAGGTTATGAACTCACCCATAACTACATATTCACATAGTACCACTACTCATACACATAGTGCGCATCAAACACGTAAATCCACATAAGTGGAGGTTCTCTTAAACTTACCAAAACACCAGAGACCGCCAAAACACCATTAAGTCAGCTACACCTAACACATTCTCCACAGCACCCAGGACACATGGCAACACCAGTGTCTCAATCACCAAGTCAGTAAGGCATAGCACTCAAAAAAACAAACACTCAAAAAAACAAGTTTTCTTGTCATTGGAGACTCAACAGTGAGACACACGGATGTGAACCAATAAACACTGAACAGTAACCAATCTCCAAACCCAACTCGAATGGCAAGCCAAGGAGGAACTCATGGATGTCCTACTCACTAGGCTGGACTAGGAGAAAGTCATGATTAGCTGCCTATCCGGTGCCAGGATTCATCAGATCATACATGCACTCAGGTCTCTCAGCAACAAGTAGCGTTATGACTCTGCCATAGTTCATGTTGGTGTGAATGACCTGAGCCGTACCTCTCTGGACTACATGAAGAGAGACATGTTCAAGATATCAGAGTATGTGCCCCAGGTAGGTATGTCCCTAGCCTTGAGTAACATACTACTCTCACCTAGAATGATGCCACAGTATAAACAAAAAATGATTGATTTCAATAACTGGATTAGTTTTTGGTGTCATTCCAAGGGGATCCAGTTCCTGTCTGCCTGGGAAGCCATGGTCAACAAACCTCGCTGCTTCGCCAGAAACAGTTTGCACCCAACACCCCTAGGCTTTTGGCTGCTGGCAAAGGCTTTTGCCTCCCCATAGTGCCTTTTTAGACAAGATCTCGAAAACAACATTACCAATGTGAAATTAACTAGTAAAAACAAAATAAGGATCATGCTGTTAAATGCTAGGAGCTTAAACCAAAAACTGCACTCCCTGAAAGCATTTCTATCACTAAAAGATGTAGATGTCTGTGCAGTCACAGAAACCTGGTTTAAGGCCTCAGGGAGTAATTCAGCTCTGCAAGACTAAACCACCTCCCACACCTTTAGATCGCAAAATAAAAGTGTGAAAACCAAAGGGGGAGGTTTTCAATCTATATTAGAGATTTTTTTATTTTATTCTTTTTTTTACATTTGATAACCAGGAAAGTCTGACTGGGCACAGGTCCATTTTCAGTGGAGGCCCAGGGAGAAAAGCTCCAAATTAACACTATAGTACATATGAGTTGAATGAGTGTACAAATACATTTAATCAAATACATATGCATACCTTTAAGACATACAAATAGACATATAAGAATGCATTTCTGCATACACATAAGAATACAGTTCAGCATTTTTTTTTTTTTTTTTTTTTTTACAGGTTTTGAATTCAACTGGACAGGTTATAGGACAAGTAAAAAAAAGAAATTATGTACCTACCATAACGTTCCATGTTAGCTGTCTTCATCTCGCCTTCTTTCTTGCTTGTTGGGATCGGAGCCGACCTTTGGCTCCAACTCGGCCATCTTCTATAGCTCGAGAGCTGTTTACTGGCTCGAGGATACCCCTTATCCCATGATGCCTAGAGCTAGCTACCCAGATCTCGTTTGTAATAGCTAACCCCAGACATATCAAGAATAATCTGATCAAACTAACAGGTTGGGCATATCTGTTATATTCTTTAAATCAGTAGAGGACGCAAACCAGAAAATACTCAGCTGGTGAAACCAAAATTCCTCTCGGTCCAATAGGACAGGGGGATGGAGCGAGGGACGCAAGAAAGAAGGAGAGATGAAGACAACTAACTTGGAACGTTATGGTAGGTACATAACTTCTTTATGTTAAGTTGTCTATCTCGCCTTCATTTCTTGCTTGTTGGGACAGCATCCCTTAGCACCTATGATTCTGGGTGGCTCACTGGAACAGACTCTTCAGAACAGTGGAACCAAAGTTAGCTCTATTCCTGGAGGCCATGTCTAATTTGTAATGAGAAATAAAGGTATGAGGATTTGCCCGTGTGGCTGCGGCACAAATAGAGTCCATGGGTAACCTAGACTGGAAGGCTAATGAAGTAGCTAAAGCCCTAGCAGAATGTCCTTTCGGTTTTCACAGCCAATTCTTTGTTTCTTAGTTGATAAATGAAGGTGATAATGTGAGACGACCACCTAGACAGGGTCACTTTGGAAACTTGGAGACCTTGTTTACCCCTAGCATAGGAAAGGAAGAGTTGGTCCGATTTCCTTATATCCTTAGTTCCGTGCAGGTAAAAATGCAATTGTCTATGCACATCCAAAAGGTGTAACTTGTATTTTGCCTTGGTGGTGTAGTTAGGGAAGAACACTGGAAGGTCTATGGATTGATTTAGATTATTTTCTGAGCACACTTTAGGAAGGAAGGATGGATTAGTTCTCAGTGCTACCCTATCCTTGTGAAAAACTAAGTATGGAGAACGAACGCTTAGTGCTTGAAGTTCCGATACACGTTTGGCTGAAGTAATAGCTACCAGAAAAAGAGTTTTCCAAGATAGAAACTTAAGGGAGCATGAAGCCGCAGGTTCAAAAGGGGGCATAATCAAGGAGGTTAATACCAAATTAAGGTCCCAAGGATGAGGGGGATCTCTCACTGGGGGCCTAAGGAAAGTAGCCCCTCTAAGAAAGGCTTTACACAGCTTATGAGACATGATATTTAGATTAGCAAAGCCAACATGATAGTTAGAAATGGCTGCTAGTTGAACCCTGATTGTGGCAGAAGCGGACCCAGAGTGAAAAAGCTCAGTTAGGAATTCTAAGCTCTCGTGAACTAGGGCTGAAAAGGGATCTATGTTCCTAGCCTCTGCCCCATAAGAGAAACATTTCCATTTACTAGCATACGTTTTCCTAGTAGCTGATTTTTGAGAGGATACAATAATATCACGCACAGCTGGGGAAATGCTGGGAAGCCTGGCTAGGGTTGGAATTGGATCAACCAAGCTGTGAGCTGGAGGGTCTGGAGGGATCAATGCAGCTCTCCTGATTGATGAATCAGCAGGTCTGGAATATTATCCAGGATCCAGGGCTGCTCGAGGAGATAACGGTGCAGGAACAGAAACCAAATCTGTCGAGGCCAGTAAGGAGCAATGAAGATCATTTTGCAACCCAACAATATCGCTTTCTGTATGAGTTTGGGTATAAGAGGAAAGGGCAGGAAGGCATAAAGAAGTCCATGAGGCCAAGCATGGACTACAGCATCTCTGGGAGGGTGACAGGGAAGCGGTAGAAGGGAGAAATAGTTACTGCATTTGGTGTTGAAGGGGGTTGCAAACAGATCGCAGCAAGGCTGTCCCCATTTGTGGAAGATGAGATCCGCAACTACCTGATTCAGAGACCACTCGTGAGGCATGAGAATAGCTCTGCTGAGCCTGTCCGCTATGACGTTGGATTTCCCATGGATGTGCGTTGCAAATCAGAAATCGTTGGGAGGAAAATCGTCCACTACCAGAGTCTGAGTGCTTCTCGACATAGGGGGTAGGACCTGATTCCGCCCTGCTTGTTGATGTACCACACTACTGACATGTTGTCCATCTGAACTGCAATTGTCCTAGGAGGGAGTGAGCTCTGAAGTGCTTGCAACGCTAGAAGCACGGCTCTCATCTCAAAGTCATTTATGCGCAGATGGTACTCGTGAGGTTGCCATGTGCCTTGGACTGTCCTGCCCCCCCAACTCCATCAGTGAGGCGTCTGTGGTCACTGTGGCAACCTGAGGGGGATGGATGAATGGTCTGCCCAGAGACACTAGCGTGGAAACCATGAAAGGTGTCTTTTGCAAGTTTCTGTAATTATAATCATGTGGAACATGGGGAGTTGTTGAAAGGACCACTGTGTGAATAGAAGCCACTGCAGGATTCTCACGTGAAAGCGGGCTAGAGGTATCAGAATAATTGCTGCCGCCATAGAACCCAGAGTTTGAAGGACCAACTGGGCTTGTACCTTTTTGCATTGCATGAGGATATGAACTTGCTGCCGAATTGTGGCCACCCTGTCCGGCGGTAGTCTTGCAGACATACTTCTTGTATCTAGATCTGCTCCTATATAGGTAACAGATTGACAGGGCAACAAGGCAGATTTTTCGAAGTTTATGGTAATGCCTAACTGGGCACAGATTGCGACTGTATAGTCCCTGGCTTGAAGAAGTTGATGCCTGGTAGTAGCAGTAAGGAGCCAGTCATCCAGATAAGGAAACACCTGGAATCCTTGACGTCTCAGGTGAGCTGTGACCATTGCCATACATTTGAACACCCTGGGGGCTCTGGTGAGACCAAAGGGCAGAGCTCTGAACTGATAATGACTAGCTCCCGGCCGGAAGCGAAGGAATCTCCTGGAGCGCCTGTCCATCTTGATGTGGTAGTACGCATCCTGGAGATCTATTGAGCATATCCAACTGTCCTGACCCAAAAAGGATAGAATGGACTGAAGCATGACCATCCGAAACCTCATTCTTTGAACAGACTTGTTTAGTCTGCTGAGATCCAAAACTGGTCTCTAGTCCCCTGTCTTTTTTGGTACCAAAAAGAACCTTGAGTAAGTTCGGGATCCGAGTTGGTCTGCCGGGACTTCCTGGATGACTTTTTTCTAGCAGTCTTGAAATTTCTATGACGGCTTGGGCCCTCAGATTGGGTGGAACATCTGGGGGGGATTTGTTTGACGATAGGGGAGATTGGAAGAAGGGGATTACGTAGCCTCTGGATATGATTGAGTGTACCCATTTGTCTCGTGTAATGTCTTGCCAGGCTTTTGGGTACAGTGAAAGTCTTCCCCCGACTGCCTCCAGAGGCGGGCAGTCGGGCAACCCTTCAGGGGTGCTAGAAGGGTTTGTCAGAGAACGATTCTCTGCTGCCCTGGTTCTGCAGACCCCCTCTGCCTCGAGGGGTCTGTTGTTGCTTTCCCTCCTCTGCCCCTGGAGGAAAAAAAGTCACCACGTGTATCAGGAGAGGCTCCCTGGGATTTCCGAAACCACGTTTTTCCACTTTTCTGACCTTTGGGATATGGTCTAGAAGGAGTGGAAAAACAGACTCCCATGGCAGAGAGAGTCTTGCCTTCCTGTTCACACCTAGTGAGTGTCCTTCACCTGTGGTCCAAAGAGAAATGAACCATCAAAGGGGGGTGTTGGTGAATGGCGCTCTAAAGGGTTCCGCAAAATTACACCACCGCATCCATGCGTGTCTCCGAAGGGCCATGCCTGTGCCTGTGGCTCTACTCGCACCATCGGCTGCATATGAAATGAGCCTCATGGAGGACTTAACCACTGAATTAAGGGTCGCCAGCTGAGAAGCTACTTTAGCTTGAACTCCTTTAGCTGATGGATCCTGGTGGGCATCTCCAAGCTCTTTTAAAAGATCCCTCTGAAGCCTGGTGAAATGGCATAAGTAATTCAGTGACCTCATAGAGAAGGTCGCTGAAGCAAACATTCGCTTCCCATATCTGTCCATAGTCCTAGACTCCATGTTAGGAGGATGGACAGAGGAAGAAGTCTCCACTAATTCCTTTTTAGTGGCCGCTGCTACCACCATGGCATCCACAGGAACATCCTTTGTAAGGAACTGTTTGTTTGTCAGGGGGTGCAGTAATAAATTTTCCAGGCCTCCTCGGGGTTGGGTCCACTGTATCTGGGGCTGACCAAGCCCTTTGAGCCACCACAGACATTAGTGGATTGAAGGGGGGAAGACACCCAGGAAGTGGAAGGGCGGGAACCAAACACATCCAGGAATACGGATTCGTCCTCAGTAGGGGCTAGGGCAGTCCAGTTCCCCCTCTGCCTAAGCATTTCTAGGATGTCCGAAAAGGGATCTCTGGGACCCTTCCGATTTATCCAAATCTGTATCCCAAGTGACAGACTCAGGGGAGTCAATGTGCTTCCTTCTTGTACTTTCTCTTCCGAGGAGCCTCCTCTGAATGATCAGGGGAGGCCTTGGACGAGGAGGAAACACCCAGTGGGGTGCTCTAGAGCATTGGTTCCCCACGCTTGGGGTCTGGAGGAGGGACAGAGGTTGACGCAGGTACTACAGGGGATGGAGTCAGTGGGGTTAAATGTGGTGCTGACTCATGGGCCAGTACACTCCTCATGACATCGAAGGCATCCCTGCCACGATGCAAAGAAGGATCTGGCTCAGAGGAAACTAGAATCCTCCTCCGCACCAAGGGGGATGGCTCCGAGGCCAATGTAGGAGCCGAGCTCACCTGCACCGAAGATCCGAGAGGGAGAATGGGGTCGGACAAGGGTCCGATGCCACTCGCCCCCTCGGAGCAGACGAGGGAGTCTCTGCTCCCAGATCCCACGATGGAAGGTAGCATCGAGGGGATTGGAGCCGATGACAGAACCGAAGGGGAAATAGTTATCGGTGCCGACGGTTCCACGATTCGAACCCCAACAAACTCCGGCTCTGAGCTCAGAGGACTCAGAGGAGGAACATCGATGGAAGAGGACGGAGCCGACACCTATTGAGGAGGGCTGGATAACATTTTGGCTAGTGCCTGCAATTTCAACAACCTACTGACCACTCTCTCCACGTCGTGGTCTGAGAGTCTAGAAGACAGAGAGGAGTGGGAAGATTTATGACTGTGGTCACTTTGCAATAGGGGAGACTGAGGGGCCGAATGTATAGACTCTAAAGATGGAGACCTCGGTCTCTTGTGGGTCCGAGATGGCTCAGACAATGCTGGTGGAGCAGACTGGGAAGCAGCCTCCTCGGTTCCAGCCGGAACCAAGGTAGTTGGTAATGTTTGGACCAATAACAGCTCCGAGCTGAGAGCCGACGATTTGGTTGGTTTAGAAAATTTCACAGGCTGAGCTTTGGCTGGTGAATCCTGGGGCTTAAGGAGACTCCTTAATATCAACTTATTTTTGCACTCCTGCAGAACCCTTGGGCTGAATACGTGGCATACAGAACAAGAGTTCTGCAGGTGCACTGCGCCTAAGCAATAGATGCAAGAAGTGTGCCCATCTGTCAGAGACATTTTCTGGCAGCATGAGTCACACTTCTTGAATCCAGATACTTTGGAATCTTTAGACATCTCTATGCTACACAGAAAAAAACTTTGGCCAAAGACCCAAACAACAAAAAATTATAAACACTAATCTATCCGGAAAAACAAAAATTACAGTCAAAAGATCCCTGTTTTGTTTTTTGAAATAGGAAGCCTCTAACTTAAACTGCTACCTATAAATTAAAAGAGAGACTAAACTAAAAGAAAACGCTACAATAAGAAGGGGAAAAGGGGAGGGGGGCTCTCTAACTTAAACGAGTTAAGGAAATTTCAATTACACTAAAAACTACAACAAGCTAGTTAACAATAAGGTTGAAAGACTAAACTATCAAAATATATCCCCTAAATAGCTAGAAAAAAACTATTTAACTTACTATAGCCTGAGCCAGTAATAATGAACCTCGCAGCTGAAGCGGCAAATGAGATCTGTGTAAGTAGCGCTAGGCATCATGGAATAAGGGGTAGCCTTGAGCCAGTAAACAGCTCTCGCGCTATAGAAGATGGCAGAGTCAAAGCCGTAGGTCAGCTCCGATCCCAACAAGCAAGAAACGAAGGCGAGATAGACAACTTAACATTAAATATTCTAGGAGGTTAGGGGACTAACAGGTGAACTTTAGCAAAATCCTTGCAACAGTGCAGTGTTATGGATTAACCCAGGGGGGATCACATGGGCAAAGCCAGTTGTTGGAATAGTGGGTTTTGGGGAGTTTTTTAAATTGAGAAGCAGAGCTTGTAGAAGTTATGTGATTTGGGAGTGAATTCCAGATTTTGGCTATCATACAGGCAGAGAGAGATTTACCAGCTTCATATCTGTGTTTGATGACATTTATTAGATTTTGGTTGGTGGATCTTATGGTTCTGGTGGTGGTGTAGGGCTGCATTAAATCTTGTTGTGCTGGAGTTTTGTCAGAGAGGTGGTACAGCTTGTGGGCTATAGAGAGTTGATTAATTAGCAGTAGTTGGGGCAACTCATGCCAGTTGAGCTGTGTGAGGGAAAGACAGTGATGGGATCTATTAGAGGCATCAGTAGCAAACTTGGCAATCTTTTTATAGCAAGATTCCATTTTTTTAAGTTCGATATGAAGAAGATTAGTCATGATTGGGGAGGTATAAAGGAGGGTGGATAAAAGGTGAGTTCTTGCAATAGTGGCTTTGGTATGACTGAACATGAACTGCTTGTTAGTGTAAAGGAGTCCAAGCTTTTTGTTTACTTTTTTGACTGTTTGGGCTATGTGAATTTAAGATTATTATCGAATACTACACCTCGAAGTTTTGCGTGTGTTGTTGGTGTGATTGTGGTGTTGTCCCTAGAGTTCATGGTGAAATCATTGTTCAGAGAAGGAGATCTACCAGGGCTGAAGAGAATTAGTTTTGTTTTTTGGGGATTAAGTATAAGTTTAATGTTGGCAAACCATGCTTTGGCAAGAGTAAAGTTATGTTGTGTTACTGTTTGAAGTTCACTCAAGGTGGAGGTGGCACATATAATGGTGGTGTTGTCTGCATATTGCACTACAGAGGCAGAGGGTGAGGATGCAGCTATCTGACCTGTAAATAGGGAGAACAGTAAAGGGCCAAGAATGGATCCTTGAGGGACTCCTATGGATACAGGTAGAATGGAGGGCAGCTGGTCCCGCCAAAGAACTGCTTGCTGGCGGCCTGATAAATAGCTGTTGAACCATAATATAGTGGAGGAGTTCATGTTAAGGGTAGATAGAGTTTCAAGAAGCATGCTGTGGTTAACTATGTCAAAGGCTTTAGATAGGTCTAAGAATACAGAGGATACAAAACGTCCGTTGTTTCTATGGTCGACTACGTTGGTATATGACAGTAGTGCTGTTTGTGGTACTATGGGAGGGTCAAAAGCCATGTTGAGATTTAGATATAAGGTTATTTTTCAGGAGGTATCGCATTAGTTGTGAATGCACTACTCTGTCTAATATTTTTGATAAAGGTGATAAAATTGCGATTGGGCAGTAGTTGGTGAGATAAATTCACCTCCTGTCTAGTTAAACTGAACAACTCCATAGAGTTACTCCAGGTCCAGGTTATGGTGAGTAAGACTCCCATTCATATCCTAGCTGGTTACACATCCCCTCTCCATGGATCACGACACCCATGAAACCTACTTAACCAAACTGAAAACAATCCAAATTTTACCAAACACACTGGTTATGGGGGGATTTCAATTATCCCACCATCAACTGGAAAATCTCCTCTAGCCCTAACTCACTAGAACAAAAGTTCTTTGACTTTATGAATTCAAATGCCCTGGAGCAAATTTTCCATACCCCGACAAGAGGAACAAACATTCCAGATCTGGACCTCACCAACATGTCAGACAGGTGAACTGCTGCAACTGTTGGACCTTCATTAGTTAAAACTGACCACAAATCAGCACCTTCGAAATGACACTAACACTAGAACTCACAAAGGGTGAAATTATACTAAACAACTTCACCAAGGCAAACTATACCCTCCTAGGTGAAGATATAAATGCATTCCAAGCCTCACCCCAAGCTGAAAGTGGTAACTACAATGAAACTTACACTAAAGCCCTGTACAATCACTTGCATAAGTGCATAAACTTGGCTGTACCAGACAGAATCAAAGCCAGAGCCCTAAGTAAAATCAATTTGCCATTGTGGACTTCCAGCATCAACAAACTCTACAATAAATGCAAAACGTTGATGTCCAATAAAACAAAGACAAGAACTCAGCAACAGAAAAGCACCTTCCTCAGCCTTAACAGGCAAATAGGACAACTTGTCAAATTCTCCAAGAGCTCCTTTCAAAGAAACCTAGCAAGTACTGCCAATGATAACTATAACGCCATTTACAGTCATGTACGTAACCTAAAGGGTAGGCACCAAGCTTGTGCAGAACTAGTGGCCAACAGTATCACACACACTGACCCCACAGACATAGCAAACCTGCTAGTGGATAGGTTTGGTAAAAATTTCACTCCCTTATCCTCTCCTAACTTGCAACAAACCCTCCCCCAAACTCCCCCCTCACCGTACATATCCGAAGAGCAGGTCTTCAAGGCCCAGGTGTTTGCCTTGCAAACACAAGGTGCAGGGTTTGAGTCTCACAAGGGATAATTGGCTAGGCTTAAAATGGCTCGCAAAGGCAGTTAGCTTAGTACTAATCTATGAACCCTGTCCAAGGCAAAGAACATGGCCTCTATGGGACCAGATGACATCCCAGGCTGTCTTCTAAACAGGCTAAAATATGAACTAGCATCTCCACTAAGTACCCTTTTCAATCAAAGCCTAACCACGGGCTTTGTTCCTGTGGAATGGAGAACTGCTACAGTTATTCCCCTCCACAAAGCTGGCCTAGCAACAGACTAGTGGAATTACAGACCCATAAGCCTGACCGGCCTCATCTAGAAGGCAATGAAATAAATCATTTTGGACCTCATAAAGACATAGGTGACCTCCAAACCCTGGATCCTACCCAATTCAGCTTCGTGAAGGGCAGATCCTGCCTGTTAAATCTGGTGGATTTCTTTGAAAATGTGACCAAGGCCACTAATGATGCAAATCTCTGCACACAGCATACCTCGACTTGGTAAAGGCTTTCGACACAATCACACATTCAGGCATTACTAATACATTTAGCAAACTGAATGTAAACCCTTTCATTGTAAGATGGGTTGCCAACTGGCTCACAAACCAGGCACACACTATTAAAGTGGGGAACTCCACATCAACCAGCAGACCTGTTACCAGCGGGGTGCCACAGGGGTCAGTGCTGAGCCCCCTACTGTTTGGCATATAATGTACTTCTCAGAAGTTCAGGTCAAAACTAAAGGGTTGTGGCTGACCAAGTCTGCAGATGACTGCAAACTAGGTGCAATCACTGAATTCCCAAATGATGTCAGTATACTCCACGAGGGTCTCACACAGACTAACGACTAATTTATTAGTCATGGTCTCAAACTAAATGCAGAGAAATGCATCATCATTCCCTTCTGCACAAACAATGTCCCTTCACACTATCAAGTCAACAACAATACCTCAAATACCCATGAAGTGGTAAGGAACCTGGGATCACAGGTTGACCGCGACCTTAACTTTGACCACCACATGTTTACTGTTGTAAGGAAAGCTTTCCACATAGCTCACTTGATTAGTAAAGACATTGCCTCGAGATCAAAAGAAGTTATAACCCCCCCATACTCTTGGCACTTATCCGGCCCATAATTGAGTATAACACCCCATTTGGTATATACTGTACTAATCACCTGCAGCAATGAGAAAGACCTCAGAGGTTTCTAACAAAGAAGATCAAGAGCCTCCAGCATGTGCCTTACATAGACTGACTAAAATCCCTGTCACTATACTCCGTATCATACAGACTTCTTAGGGGAGACTTATGCCTGGCCTGCAGAGCAACCCAAGACCCAAACCTAATGAATTTACTGCATATCCATAAATCAAATGGGTCTAGGGCTACCCGTTCCAGGGACTTAAATATGGCCTGCAACTTAAATAGGACATGCTGGAGGGGCAGATTTATCTCCCAGCAACTGCCACGTCTTTGGAACAGGCTACCAATTCATGTGAAACAGAGTACCTCTACGACACTGTTCAAGAGGAACCCAGACGAGTGGATGGGGCACTGTAAATTCTTATGGGGGATAGCGCCCACAGCCCTACTGGACATGGGTAGTCATCACTAAATGCAATCTGATCATCTACTATGATCCCATGTGGGGACTGGGGACAGTATGGACATTATTTCTTTAACTTTCTTCTCAATGTGACCTCATAAGTTTGCACAGACGTTCACCAATGTTTTGTCTGGAGACATTTTACTGCTAAACTGCATTTCTGTGATATTTATTTTCAATTTGCAATGACATATACACAAGTGACAATCTTTTAAAGATGGTGGTAAGGAGACATGCTATAGATATAGATATAGATATATATATACAGATATATATATATATATATATATATATATATATATATATATATATATATATATATATATCTAACAGCATCAAGTTGAAATATGTTACTGTGGTATTTTTTTTATGTTCACTTTTGTCCCAGTCTTACATCAGAAGTGTACACAAAAGATGTCTGCATCCTTTGGGGATAAAGATGAGGAGGCATGATGTATATACATATGACAGCAGCAACTTGAAAATGATATTTGTGGCCATTTGTTCTTTCACTTTAATCCAAATTGAACACCAGAGGAGTGTGTAGGAAATTAATATTACTTTAGTTAGTAGACAGGCATATAAAGGTATGCTTTATGTATCCTCATAAGCATTTGTTTTTTTTTTTTTTTGAGTTGTATTAGAAAACTAGTTTTTGTCAGCTTTGAATATCAAGCCTTGGACAAAACTTATTTTCCCTTGAAAAATAATAAGACTTTCATTTGTGAAGATTTTTGTTCAGGCCATCACTGAATCAAAAGGTTGAAGAAAAAGCTCTAAAATGCACCACAGTGTATCTATAACTCCATGGTTCTGGGGCCTGGCATCCCCACTGATCACCAGATTAATTCAGTTATTTCAGTACAGGCTTGATTAATCTTGCTTTTCAGCTTTAGACAAAGTTTGAAAACACAAGAAAGAAGTAATTCAGGTGGTATGGGGAGATAGGATGAGAAACAAGACAAGAAAGAATAATTATCTTTGGCTAACACAGGACACAATGTTCTTATACTGTTAATATTTGTAAGAAGTGTACTTGCTTGTGCACTTCAGTGTGTTCACAGTTTCATATGTACCTTTATAAATATGCAAAACATGAAAGCAAATGAGGGGTGATTGTAGCAAAAAATGGGACTGCATAGTACAGAATGACATCATTAATTTTTGGTCAGCACTTGTACCCCCATCTGTATCTGTTCTGTATCCACCATTGTCTGTGATTCTCTAAAGTAATTAGATTTAATTGTGTTGGCTTTCATTCTAGCATCTCAATTCAACTTTTGGAATTTTATATATTTTTACATGATTAGTAGTGTCAGCTTTCTATACATCTGTTACAAGCTATTTCGGCTAAATTATAAGTTGTGGACTAACATCTCCATGAAATTAATTTTTGTTATGTGGAAATAATCAAATTTTAATAGGATGGTGGTTGTTGTCAAAATGCACACTGCCAGCTGAATCGAGTATTGTGACAATTGTTCTGAAAAAAGGCAAATTAATTGTAATTCACATATATATCACTTCAAGTCCACAGTTGCAAAGCTCTTGTCAGCATCAATCAGGGAACCAGGAAGGAGTGCCTTTGATTCCATCCTGAGACGACAAATGATGCTGAAAAGGGTTTACTCAAAATCAAAAATAATACAGTGTATTGAATGTGAATCTGACCAATAACCCAATACATGTAGTTAATTCCACACACCCAGAGGAGAAAACACAGTAAATTTGTAAAATAAATACACAGTGTCAACTGTCTAGGGTTACCTGAACGTAGTCAGTTTCAGTTATAGCAGAATAAACAAGCAAGTTAACTAACAGATGACTAAAATAAACTGCAGAAAATGGAGACAATAACTGGCTACATTGAGTAGACATTGCTGGAATATTTCTAAAAGGAGATGTTTGTGGGTCAGGAACATAGATTAGAATGCCTTTAAATTGGCACCAAAGGAATCTTAGATAAAGAAGTAAGGAAAGGGACTGGAAGAATGAATTTTAGAAGATTAACATAGTGGATCTGAGAGAGAGAGAGGGGCTTAATTAAAGATTAAGATGTATTAAAGGAAAAAAAATCAATAGTGGAAAACTTCCTTAGCTCTTAGAATGCTTTCTGCAACTTTATGAATATGATATTCTCTATGGTTGCTGTTAAGATAAGTGGGGAAGAAAAAGATAACTCAGAACATGTTTATGGGAGTGTAATGAGCTGAGAGATTTTTAAACAATTCATTACAGAGTACTCTGTCAGGAATACTGTGAGAGCAGATAACTGTAACTAAAGAAATCATTCTTATGAGCTGGAACACAGGATCTGAATCTCCTAGACAAAGTAAAGCCTTACCTGGAATTTGAGGGAACAAGACATAACAAAATAATGTTCAGGAGGAGGACTGAGGTTGAAGTGAAGGCAGGAAATGAGCAATTTATGTAATGCTAGACTAAATGACATTTGTTGCAAAGATCGAAAACATAGATGTAATATATATTATGTACATGAAAAAAACATACTGATTTTTTTTTCTTTTCTATTAATGTTTATGTGCTTATGTCTTAAGTGATAATTTAATAAAGATGTTAAAAAAATGTATTCCTGTATATCACTGTGTGTGTGTGTGTGTGTGTGTGTGTGTGTGTGTGTGTGTGTGTGTGTGTGTGTGTGTGTGTGTGTGTGTGTGTGTATGCATACACAAAAGAGTTCAAGGATGGGTTTGTTTATTAAACGTTACTGAAATTCAGGATTGAAAATTACCTAGTGACAAAAAGCTGCAGATACTGAAGCTGCAAAATATGAACAACGCAGTGGAAGGCAGAAATAAAATTTCAATTTTCAGATGCTGAAGACATGGCCCATCAATACTGGAGTCATAAAGTTCCACTTCTGTGTATATTTATTATTAATTTATTTATTTTTGTAAATTTAGTGCTGGGGTGCCTTCTGTGCGGAGTCTGCATGCCCTCCCTGTGGTCGAGTGGAATTCCTCCGGTTTCCTCCCTCATACCAAAGACATGCTGTAGGTGGACTGGACACTCCAAAATTGCCCTAGGAGTGAGTGTGTGCATGTGCCTTCTGTAGAAGGTTGGGTGCCGGGCTGGCACCTCGGCACCGTAAAACTCCGCTGCCAATCATGTGCGGACAGGTGAGCCGCTGTGGTGACCCCCTAACCGGGAAAAGCCAAAAGAAAAAGAAGATTTTTGTAAATTTAGTAAGACTCATGTAACACAAGTATTAGCTGTGAGGCATGTGCTTTGGTCTTTTTCAAATGACTGAATATGAAGGCTGTCAAAATAAGACTCAGAACTGTCTGCGTGCATCTTTTATGATGTTTACTGCTTTAATCTACAAACCTATATTTGCACTCACTGGGATTGAAGCAGCTCAGTGTTAGAGTGAAATGTATGACAGATGTACAGTGAATACTATTGTAGAGGAAAGACATTTTATTGCAGGTTGTAGAGCTGGCACTGGAGGAATGAATGCCTGTCATGTCAACTTTTAAAACACTGTCTGTAGTATATGGAACAGGATCATGGCCATTTACATCTACTTCTTTAATAGCTGTGATACTTTAACTTAACTTCTCTGTTTCCATATAAATCATTATATACATACAATAAAATGACTAAAATTGTTATGTTATTCATTGCGACTAATATCATCTTCAGCAGGACTCTTTCCTAGGTTATAACAATTCATATACCTGCTGTGCCATAGAAGGAATATGTAACTTGCCATGGGCAACCAATCATCTCTTCCAGGCATAAAATGAAAAAAATTGTACTAATCTGTAAACCTGCTGCATGCTGCACAGGAATTACCCGTTTCTGTTGCCACATCTACAGCAAAATTGTGTGCAGCTGAATTTATATTGCTGTCTTTTCACACATGATGTCAGAGCATTTTAAGGTAATCTTACCACACCACCCAAACCCAGTGTCCCACTTTCTAACTCCCATCCCAGTAGTTGACTAACTGAGCTGACCCCCCCCCTTGCAGATTCCTAGATCCGCCACCATTCTATGCTTATATATCTACCTTTATACTCCTACACCTGCAAGCTAGTCACACATTGAACAAACAACCCACGGAAGGTTAAGCTTTGGTACCCCAGACAGACATCAATGGCGACAACCCATTTGTCTGGAATACTGTAACCGTGACCTCGGTCAGGACATCACTCCCTATATATGGGCAATTGCATTCTGTGAAATAACATGGAAAATAGCAAATGTCCTGCACTAAAATAGCAACAAGTACTTCCTAACATTCCTGTTGCAGTTGCATTAAACTACTACCCTTGCACTTAAATAACACCCGACATTCTACATCAATGACTGTGTTTGTAGGGTAAAGACTAAATTGCAGTCCTTTTTACTACTTGTAGTTATGAATAGTCTTGCCAAATCATATGTTTTCAAAAATAAAATACTACTCTGGGCACTTGATAAGGTAGCATCCCTGTGGAAAACCCCATATCTACCCGACTACAGCTATAAGAACCAACCTGATTGTTTATATATATATATATATATATATATATACACACACACACACACACACACACACACACACACACACACACACACACACACACACACACGTACCTTTACTCCCTGTAAGAAGTGTACTCACCCCAGTGCACCCTGAGATGCTCCAACCTCCTCCTGTGCCGCTGCATGTTCTCTTCAATTGCTTTGGAGGTTGAGGAGAAAGAATTGGGAAGTCATTAGAAATTTGCATGAAAAACACTGGCAATTTGTATGTGGAGGCAAGTCAGGGATTACTTAATACATAGGTGGTGGGTGTCACCTCATCTCACCCTCCTATTGGCCAGAAGTTCATGACTGTGTCTCCTTAGATCACTGTAATGGTGATGACATTGTTCCACCTTATGGAGGAGTTCAGTGGCAAAAGGCAAGTCTCAGGCCTTGTTTTATATGAAAGGCCTTCACATCCATCATCCAGCAGCCCAGCTCTGTAGTTCTGATGCAGTAAGTGGAAGAATATTTTGGTTTTCTCAATACACCATATTCATGCTGAGAATTCAGCACTAATGCCTCCCCATGATGCAGCAGTGATGCCTATAACACACTGCAGAAAGAAATGTTGGAAAACTCAAGGACACACCCATTTTCATATATGCCAACTACCATGCAAGGGAGGATCAGATCATGTGTAGGACCTGTGGGGGGGTCCAATATAAGTAATGTATGGTACATTTGAACATACAGTGCAATGAAAAAGTATTTGCCCCCTTCCTGCTTTCTTATTTTTTTTGCATATCTGTCACACTTAAAAGTCTCAGATCATCAAACAAATTTAAATATTAGACAAAGATAACCCAAGTAAACACAAAATACAAATTTTTAAGTGATGATTTTATTTATTAAGGAAAAACTATCCAAAACTACATGGTCTTATGTGAAAATGTAAGTGTCCCCCTTATTAAATCATGAAGTAACTGTGATTAAATCACATTTTTGGGAAAGTTGAGTTCAGTTCCAGGCCTGATTACTGTCAAACCTGATGAATCAAGAGATCACTTAAATAGAACCTGTCAAAGTGAAGCAGACCAAAAGGAAGACATCATGCCGCAATCTAAAGAAATTCTGGAACAGATGAGAAACAAAGTAATTTACATCTCAGTCTAGAAAAGGTTACAAAGCCATTTCTAAAGCTTTGGGAGTCCAGTGAACCATGGTGAGAGCCATTATCTACAAATGAAGACAACAAGGAACAGTGGTGAACCTTCCCAGGAGTGGCCGGCCTACAAAAATTACTCTAAGAGTGCAGTGACGACTCATCCAAGAGGTCACAAAAGAACCCATTACAACATCTAGAGAACTGCAGGCCTCACTTGCCTCAGTAAAGGTCAGTGTTCATGACTCAACCATAAAAAAGAGACTGGGCAAAAATGGCATGCATGGCAGAGCTCCGAGGTGAAAACCACTGTTGACCACAAAGAACATAAAGGCTCGATACACTTCTGCCAAAAAGCATTTTGATGATCACCAAGACTTTTGGGAAAATATTCTGTGGACTGACGAAAGAAAAGTTGAACTTTTTGGGAGCTGTGCGTCCCATTATATCTGGCATAAAAGTAACACAGCATTTCAGAAAAGAACATCATGCCGACAGTCAAACGTGGTTGTAGTGTGATGGTCTGGGGCTGCTTTGCTGCTTCTGGACCTGGACAACTTGCTGTGATTGATGGAACCATGAATTCTGCTCTACCAAACAATCCTGAAGGAGAATGTCCATCTATAAGTTTGCGACCTCAAACTGAAGCGCACTTGGGTTCTGCAGCAGGACAATGATCCAAAACACACCAGCAAGTCCACCTCTAAATGGCTTAAAAAAAAAAAAACAAAATGAAAGTTTTGGAGTGGCCTAGTCAAAGTCTGGACTTGAATCCAATTGAGATGCTGTGGCATGACCTTAAAAAGGTGGTTCATGCTTGGAAACCCTCCAATATGGCGGAATTAAAACAATTCTGCAAAGAAGCGTGGGCCAAAATTCCTCAACAGCAATGTGAAATATCCTAGACCTAGTCATTACCAACATGAGTGACCGGTGTTCCACACCTGAAGTAAACTCCTCGTTGGTCCAATCCGACCAAAAGCTTATCACCCTTGATATCCACATCCCGCCTCCACACCCCATTAAGGAAACCACAGTAAAAAATTTCTCCAAAGCCAACTTCATGCTACTTAAGACAGAGGTGGTCAACTTCATGACACCCATGCAGATGGACAATACAGTTAAACTGCTGAATCCTACACAAATGCACTCTATAAGCACTTACAAGAGTGCACGGATCGTGCTACCCAAACAGAGCCAAGACGCTACCCTCCAAAAAAAGGAAGCCAATCTGGTGGTCTCATGCCATAAACAAATTGTACAACAGAAGGAAGAAACTGTTGCAAAAGAGTAAAATCCCATGAGTGGAGCAGCTCCTTGGTCAGCCTCAGTAAGAAGCTGAGATCCCTTATAAGATCCTCCAAAGCTAGCTACGAAAATAAAATCTCCACTAAATCCAAGGACAACCACAAAGCATTCTATAGCTATGTCAAGAATCTAGATGGCAACACCCAGATCTGCTCTGAGTTACAGCACAAAGGCATGAAAATTACAGAACCAACTGATATTGCCAACATCCTGGCAGATCGGTTCAGTGCTAACTTTACCCCCCTCTCACCCCCTAAAGGGTCCATATCTATACAGGAAGAATGCAGAGTCCCTGTAATCACAACTACGCAGGTAAAAGCTGCACTCTCTAAAGTAAAAAAAACAGCATCCATGGGACCGGACAACATCCCAGGCTGCGTTTTACACAAACTTCAGAATGAACTGGCTCCCCACTTAAACACCATGTTCAATAACAGCCTCGCATCAGGCTTTGTGCTCATTGAATGGCGCACAGCAACAGTTATCCCACTCCACAAAGCGGGAGCCACCACTGATCCCGGGAAATATCGACCTATCAGCCTGATGAGCCTGGTCTGCAAGGCCATGGAACGTATCATCATAGAACTCATAAACAAAGACATTGGTAACCTCCAAACTCTGGATCCCACCCAGTTTGGGTTTGTGAAAGGCAGATCATGCCTCCTGAACCTGATCAACTTCTTTGAGGCAGTCACCAAAGCCGTGGATGAGGGTAAGGTGGTTCACACAACCTATCTTGACCTTGCCAAGGCTTTCGACACCATCCCCCATTTTGGAATTATAGCTAAACTCACTAAATTAGGTATAAATCCCTACATCACAAGATAGGTTGCCAACTGGCTCACTGACAGAACCCACACTGTAAAAGTTGCAGACTCCAAATCTGACCTCAAGGCAGTGACAAGTGGAGTGCCAAAGGGTTCCATCCTGGGACCTTTCCTGTTTGGTATCTACTTCTCTGAGGTACAGGCCAACACAGAAGGCCTCTGGCTGACGAAGTTCGCAGATGACTGCAAACTAGGAGCCATAGTCAAGTCCCCAAATGATGTGGACATCCTACAGAAGGGCCTCACTGAGACAGATGCCTGGTGTCTGAGCCATGGCCTCAAGCTCAATGCTAAAAAGTGCAGTGTCATCCCCTTTGGTAAAAACTCTGTACCCATGAACTACCACACAGGCAGCAGTCTACTTAACACCGAATGCGTGATAAGAGACCTTGGGACCCAGGTGGACAGTAGTCTCTCCTTTGATAGTCACATCGCCACAGTAGTCAGGAAGTCCTTCTATGTGGCACACCTCATCATAAAAGGGTTCTCATCCAGGAAAAAAGAGGTCATTGTTCTCCTCTACTCATCACTCATTAGACCCATTATAGAGTACAATGCCTCTTTTGGAATGTACCTCACAAGACATCTGCAGCAGCTGGAAAGGCCACAGAAGTACCTCACAAAGACGATTACTGACCTCAAACAAATGCCCTACACTGACCACCTCAAAAAACTCCAGCTTTACTCCATAGCATATCGCCTACTCCGAGGTGATCTCTGCCTAACATATAAAGCTATGTCAAACCCAGAGCTGTTGGACATGCTACACCTAAAGAAATCCCAATCCCTCCAAGCTACACGCTACTAGGGACCTAAACCTTGTCACCACAATAAACAGGACACGCTGGAGGGATAGATTCCTGTCCCAGAGACTTCCTATACTCTGGAACAAGCCACCCATCTATGTCAAGCAAAGTTCTTCATTAGCAGTCTTCAAGAAAAATCTTGATAAGTGGATGGGAAATGGGAAATAGGAAATACACACCGGGGATCACTTCTGTGTCTCTGCTGGACAGTGGCACAGGAAAATAACTTTCTTGGGTGGCGTAAGCTATGGCACTTTGCTGGCTAGGCTTACGTAGGCCCTTGGGCCGATAGTCTAGTACTTACCTATGAACCTATGAAAGACTCATTGCTTGTTATCATAATCGCTTGATTGCAGTTGCTGCTAAGGGTGGCACAACCAGTTATTAGGTTTAGGGGGCAATTACTTTTTCACATAGGGCCATGTAGGTTTGGATAGTTTTTTTCCATAATAAATAAAATCATCACTTAAAAAATGCATTTTTTGTTTACTTGGGTTATGTTCGTCTAAAATGTATACTTGTTTGATGATCTGAAACATTTAAGTGTGACAAACATGCAAAAAAATAAGAAATCAGGAAGGGGGCAAATACCTTTCCATTGCACTGTAGCAGTTAAAGGTGTGAAACATGGCAACCCAGCTTCATGGTATATACTGGGTAGTGAGCTATGCATTAGTGACTCCACTCTCAATAGGCGCTGTCTGGACTTGCAGATATCCCCTACAGAGGCATGAGCTCAACTGTATAATGCCATGTAGCTCACAGGTAGCCAAGCATTCAAATGACACTTCATAGAACTTAGTGCAAAGTTAAACCAGTGTGCACAATACAAAAATTAAGTGAATCAGAAATATGTCTGTGTTAAGTCCTCATCTCTATAATCATCATACTGAGATACCAGAATTAGCCAACACAAAGGTATGGTAGACAAACTTTCCCAGCTGAATGGTAATCCCTATGTAACACTTTGGATATCAAATTAGCTCACAAACAGAACACAAAAAGTAAGGAAGAGCAGCTCTACCTCCTCCTGCCACAATGGACTGCCCCAGGGTTCAGGCCCTGGGCCATTCCTCTTTAGCATTTGCTTCTCAGAGGTCAAAGCTAATCTTAACGGCTTATGGCTGACCAAGTCTGCAGATAATTGCAAACACAGTGCTATCATAAACTCCACAGAGGACACCAGAATCCTATAACAGGGCCTGTTCCAAACAAATATATAGTATCAGTCATGGGTTAAAACAAAATGCCAAGAAATGTGTAATCATATCCCCTCAACAAGCATGACTCCTTTTGTAACTATCACATTGAAAACAACCCCTGAAAACTGATCCTGTAGTTAGAGATCTGGGAACCCATATCAACAATAAACTGTACTTTGATCACCATGTATCCACTGCAGTAAGGAAATCCTTTTTTTCATTGCACAGCTTATACCTAAAGGTATGGCGTCCAGATCCAGGACTGTTATTGTTCCACTGTACTCAGCACTCATAAGGCTGATCATTAAGTAAAATGCCCTTTTCGGTACGTACCTTTCCAAATACTTTTCACAGCTGAAATGATCTTAATGCTTCCTAAGTAAAAAGTCAAGGGTCTCCATCATAAAAACAAGACAGGCTATCTCAAAGCCTTGTCTCTCATCTCAGTGTCATACAGGCTTTTGAGATGCGACCTCTGCCTTGCATACAGATCCTCAACAGACAATATTCTGTCAGACCTTTTACACACTCGCAAGTTCAGTGGAATTATAGACATCAGCTCAAAGGACCAAGATCTCTTTTGTAAAATTAACAGAACATGCTAGAGGGACAGGTATGTATTACAGAGAATATCACTTTTATGGACTCATCTTCCACGCCACATAGCGCAAAACACTTTTCTTATTCTATTCAAATGTAATTTCAGTGAATGGATGGGTAAACACAAATTCATCCCCCATGGTTTATTTTATTTATTTATCATTTATTAACTGGGAAAGTCCGACTTGGAACGAAGCCAATTTTCCGCAGACGCCTGGGGAGAAATGCTACAGACATATCTTTATAACATGGGGAGGAAACCCACACGAACGCAGGGAGGACATGCAGACTCCACACAGAAGGCACCCCAGCTGAGAATTAAACCGGAGAACCTCTTGTTGTCAGGCGATATCACATTAAATGTGGGAAAAAGTTTTGAAATTATTTATTGTGGTCTCATTTTTTTATATCACAAAAACCTGGCATTTTAACAGGGGTGTGTAAACTTTTTATATTCACTGTATGCTTGGGCAGAACATCATATGAAGGGGATTTCTGGGTCCATTCCCAACCATGATGTTAATACTAATCTCCATGGCTGATGACTCTATGGCTTGGATGCAAGCTAACCTACCATGACCATGCCTGGAAGGAAATGGTGGATAAATGCTCTTGACGGTAAGGACCAGTCATATGCAATAGTCCGACATGAGGCCCATGATAATATTCATGCTGCACAAAGTACAGTTGTGTACACTTACCATAAATGTAGATGTCCGAGGGTATTCACTGTTGCTGTCATTACATTTGGGTTATCTGCTTGCAGTAGCCCTCAGTCAGCCTGATTAACAAAGTCTTGGGTCTTGCGTCAATTGCTGTCCCTTCTTCCATTACATCAGGTCGTCAGGGGTATAAAACATGCAGCCGACGCCATTACATCAGTTTTTCTTGCCCAAGAGGTCAGGTACCCCCCCTAATGGGAAGCAATTAAATCTATAATACAAGGATATACCTCCAGCAAAAAAGCAAATACACCAAAAAGCTTTTTGAGCATAGTAAGTGAGATTAGACGTATAGCCAAAAGAAGAAAGGGGGCTGGATTGAGGGTAACCAGGACTGCAACAGTGAATACACTCGAACATCTAAATTTATGGTAAGTGTACACAACTGTACTATGTTCTTAGTGTTTCACTGTTGCAGTCATTACATGTGGGTAGATTCCAGAAGCTAAGGTTGGGAGGAGGAATTTAAATAGAATTAAACTAGAACAACACTGTTCCCTTCCTTCTCTCAAATCCCAGGTAACAAATTCTTGTTTCCTTCTTTTATACAACTCCTTACTAGTATCCAGCAATTCCTTTCCTTACTGAACCCAACTACCTGTCCAAAAAAAAAAATTATTAACTTTGATTGAAATACTTTTGATCAGTCTGTTTTACCTCTGTAGTCTTCATGCATTCTATATGTGTATATTAATCTTAGTCTTGCTTACCTCTGTAATCTTCATGTAATCTATGTTTGTATATTAACCTTTGTGTAATCTGTATGTGGAGCTTTTCTCCCCAGGACTCCATTGAAAACGGGTTCTTCAGGCCCAATGGACTATCCTGGTTAAACAACTGCAAATAAATAAATAAAATAATAAATAAATAAATTAGGACCAACTATAAGGCCCTGCAAGACTGCAGTGGCAAAACCAGCTCTGGATTTAGAGAAAATTGGCAAATGATAATGCTTGGTGAAAGTATGTACAGAACTCCAAGTAGCAGCTTCTAGGATGTCCCTTGTAGGGACGCCTCTGAAAAAGGCTGTAGAGGTAGATGCAGCCCTGGTTGAATAGGGTCTGATGCCCTGTGGGATAGGTTTTCCATGGTGCTTATAGCAGACATGAATGCAGTGGCCTATCCATTTTGAAATGGTTTGCTTTCAAATAGCTTTCCCCTCTGTCCTTGCAGCAAATGCCACCAGCAGTTGGACAGGACTAATCCTCAAAAGAAATCTGAACAAGTAGAATCTAAGTTGTCTGTGCACATCTAAGGAGTGCAGTATCCGTTCCCCTTTGTTCTGTGGGTTAGGAAAGAAGGTAGACAAATGAATGGACTAATTAAGAGCCACACTGGATACCATCTTGGGCATGAACGAGGGATTGGTTCTGAGGGGAACCCTGTCCGCATGAAAGATGATGAAAGGCTCCACTGCCATAAGGGCCTGTAACTCAGTTACCCTTCTTGCAGAAGTGATTGCTAAGAGGAAAGCTGTTTCAAGGAAAGGAATTTTAAATCTGCAGTAGCAGCTGGCTTGAAAGGAGGAAGAGTGAGTTTCTCCAAGACAAAGTTAAGGCTCCAGGCTGGAGTTGGAAATCTCCTCGGTGGCCTTAAATTTTTGGCCCCTCTGAGGAACTGCTTGAGCAGTGGGTGAGAGAAGAGGGGAGACTCTGTGCTATAATCAGCTGAAATGGCCGAGGCATGAATTTTGATGGAGGAAAAGGACAAGCCCTTATAAAGCATCTCAGTCAAATATTGTAGAATCTGAGGTAAATTGGGCACTGCTACACTCATCCCTTGAGACTGGTTCCAGGTACAAAATCTTTTCCATTTTGCAGCATAAGATTTTCTAGTACTAAGCCTCCTAGCCTCTAAAATGATATCCATCACTGATTTACTGAGGGGTGGTAAAGGAGAGATTAGGTAATTAGCCAGGCTGCTAGGTTCAGGGTTTGCAGCTGAGATGCAGAATCTGGTTCTCCTGCTGAGACAACAGGGAAGGAGGAGTCTGGGGCAGGTGCCATGGGGCCAAGCGTGACACACTGCGCAGGAGAGGGTACCAATGTTGGTATGGCCAGTCTGGTGCAATTAAAACCGTCCTTCGCTTGTCCTGTTTGATCTTTAGTAGAAGTACCTTGGAGAGCAGAGGCAGAGAAGGAAAGGCATAAACTGATAGGTTTTTCCAGCTGAAGGATAGAGAATCCGTTTGTGGGGAATCCTTGTGCAAAATCTGTCCAACTGATGGTTCTGGGAGAGGCAAACAAGTCTATATCTGGGCTCCCCCATTTGCTTGTCAACATGTTGAAAATCCTTGGTTCCAGTTTCCACTCGTGTGAGTCCATGAGGTTTCTGCTTAGTCCATCTGCCAGTGTATTTAGTTTTCCTGGCAGGAACTGAGCTTGCAGATTCACTTGGTAGCTCAAGGATGTGCTCCACAATGCCATGGCTAGTCTGCAGAGGGGGTAAGAGTGTGTACCCCCCTGCTTATGTACCACATGACCGTGGTGTTGTTCGTCTTTACCATTAGTTGTCCTGGAAGAATGTGGTCCTTGAAAGCTGTCAGAGCATTCTGTACAGCTAACATTTCCTTTTGATTTATGTGTAAGGTGCATCTGATCTGCGTTCCATTTGCCCTGAATGCACTGCCCTGCCAGGTGAGCCCCCCATGCATAGTCTGATGCGTCTGTTGTTAAGGTTTGGGTGGCAGGGAGTAGTGTGAATGGTAGTCCCTTGTTCTGGTGGCAGGCCTCTGCCCACCAAAGGAACTCTAGGTGTAGGCAAGGTATGATAGGAATCATAGCTTCTAGATCCTGTGAATGTTGACACAATAGGCTTTTGAGATACCATTGCAGTTTCCTCATATGCAGCCTTGCATATGGAATTAGAAGAATGCAGGAGGCCAAGAACCCCAAGGCTTGCAGTATTTGCCTTGCAGATAACTGGGTTTTTGTGGCCACTTGTTTGAAGTAGGTTGTCAAATGAGCCTGTTTCTCTAGCGTGAGGAAAGCCATCTGGGAAGTTGTATTCAAGCTTGCTCACAAATATAATTTGTTGACAGGGTACCTGGCGTGATTTCTTTTCATTTATGGTGTACCCCAGACAAGTCAGTACCCTTTGAACAAAGGCCAGATGATTCAAAAGTATGTCCTGGCTTTCTGCCTGAATTAGACAATCGTCCAGGTATGGATATATTTGAATATTTATTTGCCTGCAGAATGCAATGACTGGAGCTAGGCACTTTGTGAATACCCTGGGCACAGTAGATAAGCCAAAGGGCAGTGCAGAGAACTGATAGTGCATGTAGCCTGTTTTGAAGCATAGGAATCTTCTGCCAGACTCCCTGATAGGGATGTGCAGGTATGCTTCTTAAAGTCTAGTATTGCCAACCATGCATCTTTGCCTAGCACAGGAAGCAGCTGGTGAAGTCAGCATCTTGAATTTTGGAATCACCAGAAAGGTATTTAGAATAGAAAGGTCCAAGATAGGATGCCATGTATTGCCTTTTCTTAGTACCAGAAAAAGCCTCAAATAGAAATCTTGTCCCCTTTCCTCTTCTGGTACCAAATGAATAACCCCCATGCTTAAGAGAGAGAGTACTTGATGATTTTGGGCCTCTGCCCACTGATTTGGGGGTAGATCTGGCCACCTGCTTGGTGTTGGTAAGGTGTGGAAGTGAAATCTGTATCCTTGGGACACTATTTAAAACACATTTGTCCTGGGTAATGAGTTCACAGTTTCTGGCGTGCAGACCAATCTTTCTGCCTAAAGGAGCATTCAGTTGGGAAGTGCTTTGAAGTTTTAAAAGCAAGTCATTGAGACAGTATTCCATAGGGGGGGGAGTCTTACTACTCCCTTATTTGCATACGGAAACCTCCCACTGCTTAGTCTTGTGTGTCCCCTTGGACTGAAACCTGGGGTTTCTGCTGTGTCTGGGTTTGGCTTGAGAAGACCTGGAAGGGGCTGGAAAGGATGAATTCTTAGAAAGCCAGTGCCTACTAAATCTAGGAGGCTGAACTCGTAAGAAATCTTTAACAGTTTGCATAGATTTAGCTTTATCTTCCATCTTTTTAAGAACTTCCTCTGCCTTGTTGCCAAACAGGTGGTCCTGATTTAAGGGAGCATCCAGCAATTTAGCTTTAACATGATCAGGCAAAAGATTGATCCTTAAGCCAAGCATGCCTACTGAGCACAGACCCAGTAACAGCAGCCCTGCAAGAGGCCTCTAATGAATCAAATTCCACATTGCAAAGTATGTTTTCCAACCTGTACAAGCAGAACACATTAAATCCTGTAATTCTTTATTTTCCTCACAGTCAGGAATCAACATAATTTTCTGTTTAAGCAATTCAATAACATGTTGCTGATACTTTAACATATGAAACTGGCAGTTTAAAGCCCTAATGGCCACGGTTGCAGAAGTGTAAACCTTCTTACCCCATCTATCCAGCGCCCTGGAGTCTCTATCAGAAGGAGTAGGATTTTTAGCAGTAGAAGCCTTAATGCCCTGTGAAATAGTCTCTGGATCCGCAATAGGATTTTTAAAAAGGAACTTGTGTGAATCAGGAACCCTGTAATATCTGTCAGGTTTTCTGAGAGCAGGAGGCAAAGAATCAGGGGGAAAATTAGATTCTGAAAAAGCATCATCAACAATGTCTAGTACAGGAGGAATAGCTAAAGGCCTATGCTGAGGCAGGAGTAAGAAATCCTCAAGCCTCTTTTTTGAATCAGAAAAATCCTGGCTTTCCCAGTGGAAATGCTCACTTAAGTGTATGTAAGGTTCCATCAAAAGAAAAATCCTCTGGAGGGGAAGCAGAGGGAATAGAGTCCTCTACATCAGAATCCTCATAAGTAGATAAGGGAAAATCCAGATCATCAGAAAAATCAGAATCCTGATCAGACGATTCATAAACAACTTCAGTCCTAGGTCTCTTAGAAGGGGGAGGTTGGCTTCCCCTGATAAGATCTTCAGCCATTCTTATCATTTGCTTTTTAGGCTTAGAGGCCTGAGCATGTGGCCTGGGTGTCGGTTTTTTAGGCATGGTTAGAGATTTACGCCTAAATGAAGAAGGAGGCGTCGGTTTAATATGCAAGTCTGTAGGCTTGAATACACCCTCAGAAGCCGGTGCCTGCACAATAGCTCCAAACCCATTCAAGGTAGAGACATCCGCGGGTTCCATAGTTGAAGCATCTCGCGGAATACCAGGCTCTGAATAGGTCTCAGTAGAGGCCTGGGAATCAGAAGTAGCGGGTATCAGGGGCTGCGAAAGCGCCTCACTGAGTACCGGCGAACTGGCGACTGGCTTAGAAGTATCGTTGGCAGTTTTGGACCTCGGCAGCCTGTCTTTGTCTTTATCTTTGCATTTTTTTGAAATCCCGGTAGTTGGATGGTTAACCAACAACATTTCTGGATAATTAAACCAAGAACCGAAATATTTAGAGGCAAAAATATACAGACAACGGATAGTGCGCTGATTAAATAAAGCACAAAACCGAATGCAAGGTACATCGTGGTCAGGGCCTAGGCAAGGAATACAGTTTGCTTTGCGTCTTTCGGCTTTTTCCCGGTTAGGGGTCGCCACAGCGGAACTCCGGTCCGCTAATGATTGGCAGTAGATTTTTACGTACTGGCTTGCTGGGCCTAACGCACAACCTTCAACGAAGGAACGCCCATTCACGCATGTCGCCACACAGAAGACGCTCTAACTGAGAATCAAACAGGCAACGTCTAACTGTGAGGTGACAACGCTACCGCAGCACCACCACCGCAGGCAAGGAATACAGTACGAATGAAAATCTTTATGAGGTATTTGCTTTCCACAAGTAATGCAATTAACTTTTTCTGACATCGGTAAGAAGCAGGAAAAAGTTTCCCCAATGAGGTACTTCGCTTTAGTTGAAGACTTCGGTTCTGAAACTCGAAAATGAAACTTTCAGGAGTCGGCCAACCGGCACTTGCGAACTGCTTCTACGTCGGGCACTGCATGGCAAGAAAGACTGATGTAATGGCATCGGCTGCATGTTTTATACCCCTGACGACCTGACGTCATGGAAGAAGGGACAGCAACCGACGCAGGACCCAAGATTTTGTTAATCAGGCCGACTGAGGGCTACTGCAAGCAGAGAACTCAAATGTAATGACTGCAACAGTGAAACATGAAGAACATCAATGGACTGCCCTCCTGGTACAGAAAGACAGTTCAGCAGGTGGAACTCTGTCAGCTGAGCCATCTCTGCTAGAGATGGGGGAGTTTCTACTCTCCCTCATGGGCAATGATAGTTCATATAGGTCCCACAGTGTGGTGCTGGATATTGCAGTAGTGGTTTGTCGGCCACCAAGAATATCTCCTGAAGATGCCCAACTATCACAACCTTCTGCACAAAGTATTGTATTTACCTTTTTAGTAGTGTTGTGCCTTTATTTCAACACCTCATTTAATAGTACAAGTCTGGTAGTGGGCTTTACTTACTCCGGTTGAGCTACTTTGCTGTAGTCACAGGTGATTCTTTATCTGGCACCACCAATGTGGAACTGTCACCACCTGAAGTTGGAAGATCAGTTGCCTCGGAGGATGACAGCAAGCATGATCTGGCACAGTCAGGGGGTATGGTGCATGTGCTGGACACAGGGAATGTGACTACAGCATCCCCTACATATTTCATGGACACAACATCTATGCCTGCAGACACCGAGGAAACAAGCATCACACAGGGAGATCTGGTAATTGGGGACACCATCATTCAGGTATATGCAATACCCCCATACCTAATGAATACTGGGATCTGCTGGTAGCTTCACTGAAAGAGGAGTGGGGGCAAAAAGGGGGGTAAGTACTGCATCTCAATGGATAGATGGTTGCCACCCTTCCCCTAAAGCCGGTGTGTCAATGGCTGCAACTTAGTGTATGAGCAGGGTGATCATGGAGGTGAAGGACAGTGCACCACAACCATGACAGAGCTGGAAAGGCCAATGCAGGGTGTGTGGGATGACCTCTGCAAGGGCATGTCCCACATGTGTAACTGCTTTGATAGACTAAATCACATACTGGAATGTGTCCTGTACTCCAGAGGTCACCTGCTGAAGGTGAGGTGACTCACAATGCTGATCCACCAGTACATGTACAGATGGAGGTCATTGTGACTATGAACTAGGCACCACACCAACCACTACATCTGTTGAGTGAAGATTAGGCTGACACAGGACCACTATGTCCTACACAGGATCATAAGAGGTTAGTAGGCAAATGGCCCCAGGGTCACTTACAAGCCTAGCCAAATTCAACCCGTGTTCCCAAGGGTGTTTGTTTCAAGCAGACACTAAAATCAGCATCTATTGCCCCTGTCCAAGAAGGAAGCAGGTGGAACCCCCGAGGTGAATTTCTGGTTACTCATACAAATCGCCCAAATTCTGCTTAAATAGGGCCAATGAGGGGATTTGTTTAACATGCTAGGAAGATTGTTCAAAGGTGGGGCAACCTCTGTGAGACAAATCTGTCACTCCAAGTTCTGCTGATGTCACATACCAGGTTAAGGTCCTTTCAGCGAGTGACCTGTGTGCCATTTGACTTGCGAATGTGCAGCATTTCCATTAAAGCTAAGTCAGAGATTGCACTATATGCAAGGCACAGTTCATCCTTGAGCAGTCTGTACAACACAGTTTTGTACAAGTCTGTACAAAGTGACAATGATTTTAGTCTGTCCACATAAGACAGATCTTGAAGATCATGAATTTTCTTTGTAAGGAACTTTTGCGGTCTCTCCAATTGCTGCAGGTGTTTGGAAAGGAACATTCCAAAGGGAGTGCTGTACTCTTATTATTGGCCTGATGATGGAAGAGTACAGGGGGATTATAACCTCTTTTTTTCCTGGAAGCAATGCCCTTACTTCTGAGATGAGCAATATAAAATGCCCTTCTTACCACTGTAGAGACATGCTGGTCGAAGTTAAGGCTGCTGTCGACCTTTGTGCCCAGATCTCTCATCACTGACTGTGTTCTCAGGGTATTTCTATTGATATGTCTCTCTATCCACTTGGTAGCAGTCAACAATGTTAGTGTCATAGATTGCAAAATCAGATGACATGGTGCTTCTGGGAGCAACAAAGCAATTATAGCATGCTGAAAATGCATATTAACTAATGTGGCAGCAACCCCTAACATTTTTCCCAATTTCTGCAACATGAACTCCAGGAATCCACAGTGTCACATGCTCAGTTCTGTGGCGCACTACTTATACATTTCTGAATCACAATGAACTCACCATCTTGATTTGCCTCATTTGCATACACTAAGCCACTCATTTTAATACCATTTCTCATTACCATGTCATTACATGACCATTAGCATATATCTCTCCCAACTTTGCTGTTCCTTCTTTACCACTAGTAGTAGTAGGTCTGCTTATTAATTAGACACACCCTGCTTGTGGCCTCTCATAAGACAAATTCACTTACCTCAATGCAGCAAAGTTTCCTGAATCCCATCCTGGATATCTTACTTGAATTTTCCTTACTAAAAGAAAATGACATCTGATAAGCAGCAGTAACTATCTACATCCACTGCAGTCCCAAGTTATCAAATGCTACAATTTCATTTTGCATACAATGCAATGCTTAGAGCTCATAATTTAGGTAAGTCATTAAGAGGTCAAGTCTCCTCGGTTACCTAGTTATTTGTGTTTTCACATTGCATTCTTTTTTGCTTTCCAGGTTTCTTCGTTTACTTACTCGTGCTCAGCAAGATCTGGTAGATATGCTGCATTTTCTTGTCCAGGATGGGCCATAAATACAACATCAAGATTTTCAAAGGCACCAGCGTCAATAAGATCAATTTTACCACCTTCATCTTCTTCTGCTGGTGTTCCCAAAACTGTAATCTGAAATCATATATCAACAAATTAGAGAAATAAACTTCACAAAACTCTAATCCATAAATTAGAGAAAGTACACCAATTTACTTAATAAATTCATTACTTGATGTCATTTAAATGCTGCAAGATCCAAAAGAAATAATGTAGAAATGTAGAAATGAATTTAAAAAGCAAGAGTCAGGTCTCAGGATTTTCTATCAGTAGCAGTGTTTTATTATTAATAAAACAAGAAGTAAAGAGGACCTTACTTTCCAGTTAACGGATTAAAATATAGGGTTTAGTACTTACTAAACCATTAACCATAAGTGGGTAAAATCTGACAAAATGATGGAAAAGGTCCTAAAACCACATGATTGTTAACTTACTTTTCTTTCTTTTTTACTTTTTTAATATAGACCAGTTTGGACATGTGGTTAAACAGTAACACGCTTTATTTTATTGTTACATTTGTTTACTGGGAAAAAGTCCGACTGGGCAGTGCAGCCCATTTTCAGAGGAGGCCCGGGAGAAAAGCTCTGTGTATTAATAAAATACAGTAATAAGACAAAGTAGTAACATACAGTAATAAAATACAGTGATAAGACACAGTAGTAACATTCAGTAATAAAATACAGTGATAAGACACAGTAGTAACATTCAGTAATAAAATAAAGAGTAAGCAGAGGTAACATTTATACTACTACACAGTAATGATGCACAGGGTAATAAAGACAGTATAAGATTACAACAATGGCAACATCTGCACTACATTTTGTAGTAACATGAATTTATACAAATTGTTACGATTATACATCTAGTAAAAGTTGTGTCAAGTCACTTCACTAGTTTATACTTCTATTTAATACAGTCAAATCACTACGTTCAGTGGTGAAGATATATATAATGGTTGCATCAGTAGGTACACACAGTAAACTGTAAGAGTATACAGTACTAATAATATTAATACGCATTCAGTCTGCTTTTAGGGGCTAGAAGTACTGAATGAGATAGATTAGATGGGAGAGAGGAGGTCTGAGTACGAGGACTGGTAGTTATTACCCAGGCCTAGTACAGGAGCAAGTCCACGAGTTAGATAGGTGTGACATAAGAATGCTCTTAAAGTCATGTGTGTTTTCTAGTGACCTGATATTGTGTAAGTAAATTCCATGTTTTAGCGACAGCAGGAGTCACCGTAGTTATAATTTATAACTTATTCCTCTAGGATACAGAAGGTGTACAAACATCCTTGAGTTATAATGGAGTTACATACATCCCTTAGAGTTCAATAATCAAACCAAAGCAGGATCTGCAAATGTTAGGGGCTCAGGTAAATAAGACGTATGCATACAGTTCCAAAGGAATCTGAATGCCCTCAGTCTGGGCATCCGAAATGGCTAGGATCATGCAACATAAACTAAGATAGTTCAAGGGTGAAAACAAAAAAATGGAACTCCCTCATTCTGCTTACATGTGTAGTTGCCACACAAGCCACAAAAACTATTATCCCCATGAAAGGTCCATAGCTGGCCAGAAGCAGTGCTAACAATCCACTGTTTGTCCAAAAACAGGCATGTGGAGACTCATTACATCAGCTGATCTTCAAGGGGGTCCTCTGCAGTGGGTCTGCTCTTGAATTCTCCTATTTGAGAATCTTCTAAGTGTTAGTTTTCTCCTTCGTCTTGACCATCTATAATCAGGGCCGACACCCCACCACAGTGAATACCACAGTGCATACCACAGCATCCAGCACCATTATAAGGAAGTGATTCAGTCCCATAACCACAGTTAGTGATTTCACATGGAAAACAAAGAACAATTCTGTAGGCAAAGTAACACAAAGGATATAACATTATAACTTTACAGTACTTATCAAAGGCTTCCCTGTGAAATGAAAAGAAGTCTACCTTGCGTCGGGGGATGAGAGGAAAGGGAAGGGACTAACCTCAGAGGGCCTTCTCAAAAAAAGTAAATAGGCTGAGTAATCATCTATCCATAACATTAGACTATGAATTGTCATCTGTGGTAACTCTACAGACTGGTTGCAACCACACTCACACAAAGAAACAGAAGTCAGAGAGGTCATATGAGGAAACCATACAGCCAACTCTACAGCATCACAGCACTAAGTACACCAACCAAGTGGTAAGTGATTGGTCTCATAATAGCTAAGGAAGATGTCCAACACTATGGTACAAAGTGCAAGACAAACAGTATGCAATGAGGAAAAGAGAAAGCCTACAAAGATAAGGCAAGATCCTGCTGACTTCATCCACCATCTGAGCTCCAAACCCCAAGAAGAAAGGGAAAAGATCAACAGCTACCCTCTGCAAATCTGGATCCAAATCACAGAACTGGGTGGGTAAAAAAATTAAGCAGAAAAAACTCAAACTACAAGTAAGGAACTTCACAGGATAGCAGAAAGAGATACTGAATCTAAAACCATCAACAAAGCAAAGTCAGGTCCAGATTTTGCTCTCTACCAGAATAATGTGCACGTAAATGACAAGATCTGTACTCCATCAATGGAAGCCCAAGACCTAGAAAGGCAAACACTCACAGAATAGAGTATGCCACCTAAACAAATCAGGAACTGTGATAGCAAAAAAGGTAACGTTACCTTATCCTCCAAGGTTCTAGAGGACAACCACAATGTTCAACCTAGAAGCTAGGATGCAAGGCAAAGAAGTGCTTTGTACAAGGGCCATTGTTTTCTGTGCCAAAACCAGAATATCCCCTTGAGAAACAAGAACCTGATAGCCCCAAAATGAAGTCCTTCAGCAATAATGTCTTGCCTGTCCTCCACAAATATTGTGAATAGGTTAGGAATCAAAGGGAATAGGAAAATTAAAGGAAATTTAAACAAATCTTCTCCATCATTCCATCAAGAAAACACCTACAGCAAACTCCAGTCTGTTATTCTGTAGGGATCAGAACCCAGGGAAAATAGCATTTTTTTTAACACCAAACAAATCCTTTTCCCAGAATGTCTCACCTCAATGGGGAAAAAGGGGTAGTGGATGGATGGATGGATGGATGGATGGATGGATGGATGAATACAATATTTCTGCACTGATATTTCCGTATCTGTAGAACATGAAATGCAACCAGGAAACTAACTTAAGAAACATCCTGACAATCCATTCTCCCTCTAAAGAGAGTAGTAACAGCTCATACACCTGTATGAGATGGCACGCCAGTGTCCGATTCCTTGATCCCACCAGAAAAGACTCAAACCTTACAGAATCATCTAGGGCTTAAACAGGTAGCAACTCAACTTTCATTCCTACAAATGCTGACATAGAAGCCCTTTCCAAAGCCAATCTAAGGCCATGGAACATGACCATTCCAAGGTGGACCTGTTCCTCCTTGTAGATGCATCCAATGAGAGACAGAGAAAGAGCAGTAGAAGTGGTAGAATAAAGGGGAACCCCACTCTTGAGATTAATTGGAAAAGGATTTTTTAAACAAGAAACATTTTATTGAATTATCATTTATGACATGGGCATTTATAAATATTATAAATGAAAACAGACCATACTGACATTTCCAGTAGCACAAAAATTATACATCACGTATAATCTTCCATACAGTCATGGCCAATTGAACATTACATAGATCATTCAATTCCTGCCTTCCCTTAACCTCATTCTTCCTCCAAAACATTAGCCTGTAGACAATTCCCATTTTTTATGTAATTCGTTCCTACCCTTTTTTAAATATCTCACTTCCAGTTCTTTATCTCTGTTATTAATATTTACTATGTCTAGTATGGCTGGTTTCTTTTCCATTTTCTACTAATTACTTTTGTGGTAGCCTCCAAAATTAAACCCAGAGAGGCGTTAGGCAATTCCAATTCTTTATCACAGCTCAAAAAAATAATTTCCTTAGTTACATCAATTTGCTCACCCAGTATTTCTGCGTACTCTGTAAGGATATTTAAAGTTTGCCAATTCATTACACTCCCAAAAATATGTTCTTAATTACATCTTTCTTCCCCATCACACCTCCAACATTTGCAATCTACCTGAGGAGAGGATAAAATGCCCATGAAAACACTTCCACACAAAGATCCTAAATCTTCTAGACTTTGTTGCAAACTTTGAGCCATGCATATCTCCTCCCATTGGTTCTTTGTGAATTGCTCATCCAATCTCTCCTTCAAACCCTTTCTATCCTCCGCCGATTGATTCCTACAGTTATCCATGCAATACTGTATATGCCCTGCTAATTATCCTTTTTTTTAACAGCACTCTATCAGTGCTGGTGTTTCACTTAGGAGCCCTCTATTCCTTTCTCTTTGTTTATTCTTCGATATTAATCCTTGATAGGGAAGGCACTCTCTGGCCTGCAGTCCAAATGTATTCTTGGCCTCCTCCCAGTCTATTACCATGCCTTCTCTAATTATTTGCTCCAAATACCTCGATTCCTTTGCCAGTTTTCTTCAGTAAATTCCAGCCCCTCATGCCTATTCTCTGTACCCTTAACTACAGTCATCCCTATCAGCAGAATCTTCTTTTCCATTACCGTGTTGGTTTAATTCTTGGAATACTTTCTGCTACTTTATGAATATAATTTTCTGTATGATTATTGTTATTCTCCTTAAGGATCTCCATCCAAAATCCTGCTCTCTTCCTTATTTCTTGAGCTGCCCCCCCCCCCATTTCATCATCACCCCTTTTTACTTTGGATTATAGCTTTCTGCTTGTACTATATATAGGAACCTTAACTATGTAACTCTGAAATACTGATTCAAATCAAGTAATCAGAAACCACCTTGTTCTATTGGAAGGATCAACTTATCCCACTTGACTCTTGCCCTCTTCCCTCTCACAGAAAAAATCCTTCGACTCTTTATAACTGCTATCCACAATTTCCCCACTAGTTAATAAAAATATGCCTCTTCTGTGTATAAAACTAAGGGACAGAAAACATTTTCACTACTTGTATCTTGTTATCCATATCTGTAAATCAGAGCATCCAGTTTCTCAGTTTTTGTATTATTTTTTGTTTAGTCATATCCTTAGCTGCCAGAATCCTTTTTAACCAATACTTCCAAGTACTTCATTTTATTATGTCTCCATAAAATATGGGTATTGTTTAACCAATTCATGTGTGGGTACATAGTTTATTGTTTTATCTTCATTAATTTTTTACCTCAAGAAGACTTGAAACTGTCTCAGAATGTTCCATAACACTGAAATGACCTTTTCTGGTTTTATCAGATACAAAATAAATATCATTTACAAATGAAGCCAACTTTTCTTGATTACCATACCAATTATATCCTTGAACTTCTGAGTCCCTTATTTTCTTAGCTAATAGTTACAAATGTAATGTAAATAATAAAGGGGAAAGAGGACAACCCTGCCTGGTTCCTCTCTTCACACAGAGCTTATCAGAGAAGAACCCCCTCACTTTAATTCTGTCCTCTGTTCCCTCATATATCATTCTAGTTAACCTTATTATTATTTCAGGGAATGCAAATGTTCCAATTGCACCTACTCATAAAATCCCATCATACTCAATCAAATACTTTCTCTACACCAAGACCCACCGCTGTTCTGTTAATGTTGTCAAATGTTTGTCTTCCCTCCACAAAAGCACGCGGATTCATATCTATTAATTTTAGCATCACTTTTGCCATTCTTTATCAGTTATAGACAAACACTTTATAATCACTGTTTAGAATTGAAATGGGCCTGTATGAAGCTGGATCTGATGGGTCTTAACCATCTTTACATATTACAGCCACCACAGTTTTCTTCCAGGATGTCGGTGCTTCTCCTCCTTTTAAAATACGGTTAAACAAAACCTTCCAGATCTTTATCACACTCATCCCTCCTAGCTTGCAAACTTCCACAGGAATACCATCTATTCCTAGAGACTTCCCTGTACATTGGTTATACATCACTATTTTTATCTTATCTCCTCCAGTCCTGTTAATAACAGAGCATCATCTAACTCTTAACCTTGGCATATTTAATTCTTCCATAAACAATTCTATTTGCACTTTTTCTGGATTTCCACAATTTTCTGCTTTTTACAGATGTTCATAACATTTCTAAAATATTCCTAATTCCTCTACAGGACCACAGGTTACTTTCCTGGTTATAGGCTCCCTAAGCTTGGCAATAACTCTTTCTACTTTCTGTTACCTTGGCTGTTGTGATAAAAGCTTTTGTGCTCGAGTCATTATCAAAAAGCAGTTGCTTAAGAGCAATATTCCTAAACTCATGCATATTACTGAGGTAGTCCCTTGTTTTCTCTTTAGTATGCTGCAGTTGTACCTCTTCTTGTTCTCTAAGATTCCCCCTATTCTGCAATAATTTAACCTTGGTCACTCCCTGCAAATAATTCTTGTTACTTCTTAACCATATCTCTCTCTTTTATATGTACCCTATTTTTAAACTCCACTTTCATTTTATCACACTCCCTAGCTACAATTTCTGAAGAAATTTCTATCTTCCCTAATAACTCCAGAATAATTTCCACTACCCATTCCTGAAATTCCTCTCTGTTTAACAGATAAGTGAGGAAGCACCAGTGCACATTTTTATTTCATTAACTTGCATTTGTATTGCGATGGGGGCTAGCATGGCACCGGCTTTTGCTAATTTGATTATGTGTTGGTCAGAAATGTAATTTTTAGTTACTTCGTTTTTTCAGTACATTTCCCTTTATTGCAGGTACATTAATGTTTTTATTTTTAAACTGGAATGACGCAGTTTCTACCTTTTTGGAGTTTAAGGAAATGAATAGTTCAGTACCCTGGCTAAACTTTGTTGTTAGTCACACTGGGGAAATGGTTAATTTTTTGGCTCTTCAGATTACAGCTGATATTAGATCACAGAAATTTATTACCAATATATTTAGGAAAGAAACTTTTAGTAATAACTATTTACACACTGACAGTTTTCATCCTTCCTTTATGAAGTACATCATCTTTCGAGGGCAGGTCATCAGACTCAGACGTATGGTTAGTGAGGACATCCAATTTATTAAAGAGGTTGACATTTTATGGCCATGTTTGTTCAGAGGGGTTATGATGCTAATAGATTAGGCAAAATCAAAGATGGGGTTCTTAGAGATAGGGCCAGTACATTTGCCCCTATTCTGAAGTCTGGTTTCATTTCCAACAAGAAAAGCAATCACACCATGGACAAAGTTTTAGCTTTTCCTATTCCCATGAGTATAGGAGGTAGCAATACTACAGACATTATTTCTACCAACTGGAAGGTCATACTTGGCAATACTGATTTGACGAAGGTTGTTGGAGATGCCCCCAAATTTATCTTTAAAAAGGCCACATAATTTTAAATATCTATTGGAACATCTTTGAGGTGATCTAACTAACGGACTAGTTGGAACTTTTCTATGTCAGGCCTGTAAGTTGTTGTAGATTTATCAGTTCTCTTAGTTCATTTTATTTTAAACACATTAAATTTACCTTTATTGCGAAGGGCAGATTTACATGCAAGTACAGAGGGTTTACTTTATTTGGCTTGTTGTGTTGGCTGCAGTCATTTCTACTTGGGGAAAACTACTAGGAAGTTAGCTTTTAGGATTGCACAGCATGTGCAGGCTATTAAAAACAAAGATCTTAACGCATTTGCTTGGCATAGTTTAAACTGTAATAATTTTTGGAAGTTAACTTTTTTGATTTCAGAAAAGGCTGACAATCGGAGTTTTGTTAATGATTTTAATCATTATTTAGAATTGAGCTAAGGTGGCAGGTATTTTACGTGCCAATGTATCACCTGGACTCAATGAAACTATTTCACTGTAAAGTCTTTTGTGATTTAGACGTTTATAGTTTGTATAAATTTAAATGTTTATTACTTGTGTTTACTACAGTTTAAGTTGTACGTATTTAATACATTTACATATTGGCAACTCTGACAAGTTAAAATTCATTGAACTATCATGTTGTTATTGGATAACCGGTATTTGACATCATTGATTTTTTTTGTTAAAAAGGCTGTTTTTTAATTGAATTTTATTCTGATGAAGTTCTATATCTAATAGAATGAAAGTGCTAAATTATTCTGTGTTCTTGAGTGACTTATTCCAGTTCCATATGCTCAGATTATTTTAGTATTTTAGTAGTTGCTTGTGTGCTGTTTTTTTTCTTTGAACAATATGTAAATTATCTTTGAACTACTACTACTACTGAATTCACATTCTCCATAACAAATATTTTTATAAATCTCTTAACAAAAATCTACCCTGTTTTGTTCTATTTTCCCTTCTAGGCCCCCAAATACATTTCAGCTGTCACAAATCAAATTCCAGTGCCCACCTATAAGTGATATTCCCTGATGACAGCTGATTACTTCTCCCAGAATTTTCTTAAACTTCACTGTAGCAGTTTTAGGTGGAATATAAATACATGCCAGCATAATCCTCCTCCCTTGCCAGTAGCCCCTTCCTACTACAAATCTATCATCATTATCTTTATTTCGTCATCACAGATAGAGCTCCTCTAACAATTAGTAGAAGTACTCCCCTTTTCCTTTGTCTTATATATTCTGGTGAATAACCATCCCAAAATTGTTTCCTTATCAAATTCTCATGCTCATTTCTTTCCAAATGTGTCTCCTGTAGTATAGTTGTTTGCACTTTTCATTTCTTAACATAGTTAACTACTCTTTCTTTTTTGCATATACCTGAGACCATTCACATTCAAAGATAATATGGAAAATGCTGCTATTATGACAAAGTTATTGTTCCCACCTGTTACATATAACAGTTTTTTTTAAATGTCTAGTTTCAACTTTTGTGTTACATGCTTACACTGTTTTAATTTTTAGCAGGCTGATCTTTTATGCAGTTTTGTCATATCCATTTGAACATATGTCATATCTTACAAGACTTATTGTTTTAATGAAAATGCCCAAACAAAAATAAAAAAAACAGAATACCCCCATGACTTATTAACTTAATAAAAACACAAAATTATGTATATCTTCAAATAATGAAATTTAACCCTCCTAACAGGAACAACTGTCCCAGATTGGCAACTACACTCACAAGCTTTAATTGACCTGTAATGAAGGTTACCCTTGCTAAGACACATGGTACAGCCTGTGATTCTACTTATGCCAAGTGCTCGTTTTGCCTCATCTTTATTCCTTTCCCAAATGTAGAAAACAACCTGAATGCTTTCAGAAAACATTATCTTTTAGCCACTGAAAGAAAAAGTATTCTGATTTTATTGCCCTCTTTTCAGCCTGTCTCTATAGAATTATGAGAAAAAGATACAGTTGCCTTCAGCTATAGGCTTCTTATGTTGCACTGTGAAAATGTATTTCCTAAAGGAAAACTTTTCATTGCATTCAATGTTCTTTTATTTACTTGCTTCCATTTAAAACGTGTTGTTAAATCAAGCCAACTGCCTTAATCCAATTGGTAAAGGAATCTGGGTGAGAAATTGGAGACTAGCTCATCCATAATCCGTATCTTTAACTTTCCTAAAAATTAAGCCTTAAATCATAGTTCTTATCCCTCTATGAAGAGGGCTTCCCCTAGCACTGCTACCTAAATATCATCACCTCCATGGCTTGGGAGGAATTTGCAAGTTTATGAAAGTGGCCCATCAATAATACAGTTATCAGTGTCACAACAAGTTATGGTGGGACAAGCCCACCAATCAAAAATTGTCAGCAGTGATCCAAAAATTAGGGAGCATATTTGAAGACTAATTACTCTGCAGCCACTGAGGGTGCATTACAACATCTACTCTCAGAAGTGCAGCAGAGGAAATACAAACTATGCACTAGCCTTTACTCCTACAGCTTATCTTAGCAATTCTTGATATGCATTTGTACTATCACACAGGGATCTATCACACAGGGATCTGAATGGACTTTTTTGGCATTTACTTCTCTGAAATAAAGGCCAGTGTCATGGGCCTCTGGCTGACCACATCTACAGACCATTGCAAATTAGGAGCAGTCACAGAATCCCCCACTGACACTAATGCTCTTCAGCAAGGCCTGACACAGACAACTTATGTCAGAGCCATGGACTAAAAGTAAATGCCAAGAAATGCATAATACTAACCTTCAGGAAGTCATCCACCCTGGTAACTATCATATTGACAACACACCCCTAAAAAGTGACCCGTAGACAGGGACTTTGGAATAAACATAGACAGCAATTTAGCCTTTGACCATCACGTGTCTACAAGCAGTAAGGAAATCATTCTATGTTGTGCAACTTATAAATAAAGGTATGGCATCAAGATCTAAGGAGGTTGCTGTTCCACTATATTCAGTACAGTCAGCATTCATACTTGTTATAGAGTACAATACTCCTTTGGTATGTACCTAACCAGGCATGTCCAACAACTGGAATGTCCACAGAGGTTCCTCACTAAAAGAATAAAGGGCAGACTGCCTCAAAACACTATCCCTGTATTCGGTCGCCTACATGTTAAGTGGAGATCTATACCTGGCATAAAAGGCAGGACCTCCTGTATATCCATGAAACAAACAGCACCAGAATTACCCATTCTGAAGACTTAAACCTTACTTGTGATACAAATAGGACCTGCTGGAATGATAGGATGTATCCCAGGGACTACCCCTTCTCTGGAATGGACTCCCTCTCCATGTAAAGCAGAGCTTCTCTCTGAACCAATTCAAGTGTAACTTGTACAACTGGATAGGGAACAGGAAATTCATCCCTGGTTTGGCACCTATGTCTGTAATGGACACAGGCAGCCTGCAAATGGTTATTTCCCAGGCCCCTGCTTGTAAAAGATTCATCGCCCAAGCCCCTGCTTCCACTTATCAAGGGTATCAGAACTTGTCTGAGATTTGGGATGAATGGCAAAAAGACCCTAGAAGCAATTAATTTAGTAAGCACCAAGATGAAATTAGCAATGAAAGGAAAGTCAAGTCTTGGTGAGTACCTTTATGTGTTTTACAAAATCTCACTAAGACGACACTGGTATATATATATATATATATATATATATATATATATATATATATATATATATATATATATTGCATTTTATATATCACAGAGAAAGGCATGTCAGAAAATAAAAAAGAAGGCTGAATGCACAGGTCACAGGATAAAAAAATACTCTCCCCTGGTGTATCCACTGATGCCAGGACTGAGGAAAAAGTAGTACAAAATCCTCAGGACATGGAAACATTCCTCCCACATAGTTAGGTCAAGCTCAGGAGGATGGCCACCCTCACGTGGTAAAAGGAAGACGTCCACAAAACTCACAAAAATCTGACAGGCCAAGCAAGAGGCATAACAACGATAAAGTAGACAACTGAAGCTAAGGAAAACATTATGTACTGTCACTATTATGCAGGAAGCCCAGAACTTCCAGACTCAGGATATGTAACAGTAAGAGAGAAATTAGACGAAAGAAAAAATACTTAACACAAGAAAAAGTGTCAAAAGCTAAGGATACAAAATTAAGTTCCCTAATGCCATAAAAATATCAAGGAAGAATTAAGTACATAAAGGAACAGTGGGCCACCAAAAAAAAAAAAAAAGAAAGAAACAGCTGAGGAACTGAGAAAAAATAGCGAACAAAAACAGAGGATTTTGAAAGGTATAAAAAGAAGCATAGACATGGGAAAGACACTTGGACATTATATTCTCAATCCAACTGTCTAGTCAATAACAAAAGGTCTGTTGCCATGGATATGAACTTTCCCACTAACTCTGTTACCAGCTTTGGTAGATATGGGTATCCTGAGGCAATGTAAAAATTGCCTCTGGTTTATGGACAACCAGCAAATACTCACACAAACTGATATGGTATGTGAGAGATGTATTTACACAATGTCACTAGTGGCAAAGCTCTCACATAAAAGTACTGGTAATGTCAATATCATTGTCAGTAGTACAAGCTCTGCACCCATCACACACACAACTCAAAGTAGACACAAAAACCCACATGTGCTGATGCACTTAAATGTAACCTTCCTGAACCCCAAAGACCTCCTAGATGAAGTACACATTGCAAAACACCCTTAGCAGCCCCAAATGCACTCTTTCAAAACAACACCCACATCAACACATACAGCCACAACTCACAGAGCCTCTACTTCTAAGCCCACAAGGCAAGCCACCACACAATCCAACAATCTGGTCATTGTAGACTCCATCATGAGACACACTGATGTCCCTCTCACTAGGCTAAGTAAGGAGAAAGTTACAGTCAGTTGCTTATCAGGGGCCAGGATGCGCCACATTACACATGCACTCTGAAGTACCAGTATGACTCAGTCACAGTCATTGCGAGTGTCAATGAACTCAGACGTACCTCCCTAGACTATATGAAGAGAGATATCATGGAGCTCTCAGAATGTGTGTTCCAGACTGGTATAAGCCTAGCAATGGGCACCAGTTTACCTTCTCCAAGGATGATGCCACAATATAAGCAAAACATGACTTGACTTTAATAACTGGCTTAGTTTCTGGTGTCATTCTAAGGGGGTGCAATATTTGTCAGCATGGAAAGAGATGATTAACATCTTTGCCAGGGATGATCTGCACCTCTACTCTCTAGGCTTTGGAATATTAGCTAAAACATTGTCCTCCCCCATAGTGCCTTTTTTCAGCAATGCCAAACTTGGGACACAGCAAAGTAAAACCAAGAAAATCTAAAGGTGTTACTACTCAGTGCTAGGAGTCTAAACAAAACACTCCACTCCCTAGAAGCTCTCTTCACCCTAGAGAATGCTGACATCTGTGCGGTCACTGAGACATGGTTTAAAGCTGCACAGTGCACACTGACCGTGCAAAGTTATAATGCATTCCACACTTTAGACCAGCTACTACCCAGACAAGGACTAAAAGTAGAGGTGTCTCGATTTACATCAAAAATAAAGAAACCTCAAAGCTGGTCAAAAAGGACAATGCACTTAAGCTTCTCCACATTCAGATCACCACAGGCAAAATCCAATAACACTTCCTTGCAAGCTGAGTCCCCCTCTATAACCAAAGAAACCCATACCATATACTTAAACTTATTGGAAAAACTCACCCTCCAACCCAATACCATACTCATGGACTACTTTAATTACTCCACTATTAACTGGGAATCATATACAACATCAAAAGTACATGCACAGAGATTCCTGGGTTTTGTAAACAAACTCCCTGGACCAGATTGTCAATTCACCAACGATGGGTGCAAACATACGGGATCTGGTCCTTGCTAATATAGAGAGTGCTGCACAGCCCCTAGTGTAATACATTCTCTGGTAAGGTCAGACCACAAAATGGTCTCCTTTAAAGTAAAAATAAAACCATAACCCTAGCTAACCATGGAATATTCAGGAACTACTCTAAGGCTAACTTCCTACTTTTAAATGACAACTTGGCAAAATTTCAAGCTCTCAAAAACCCTGAAATCACTGCTGCCTATGCAGAACTGTTCAGAGAAACCCTATACAGGTATGTTAATGGCTGCATAGAGGTAGCTGTACCCACCAGTAAGTACAGCACTAACTCTTAAAACAAGCCACCCTCATAGAATCACATCATCAATAGGCTGTATAACAGAAGGAAGAAAATCATGGCAAAAATTAAGAGGTGCAGCACCCAGCAGGATAAAAGCACTCTCAGCAAACTAAACTAAAAACTCAAAGGAGAAATAATGTCTAGCTCTCAGGCCAAGGACAACCATAAGGCATTCTTTAGTCATGTCCACAACCTCAAAGTCAATACATAATTATGTTCAAAGCTCATTGTAAATGGATCCGCCTATACAGAGTCAGAAGCTATAGCAAACCTACTGGCCAACAAATTCAGGTCCAATTTTACTCCACTCTCCCTTTCAGCCTTCCCTCAGGAAATACCATCTAATATAACTCCCCCTGAAATGACTAGGGAACAGGTCCTTAATGCTCTCTCTAAGGCCAAGAACATTGCATCAATGGGCCCAGACATGCCTTCTAAATAGCATGAAACATGATGTATTAGGCCATCTGGAATTGCTGTTTAACTATAGCCTCCAGACAGGCTTCATGCCTCATGAATGGAGAGCAGCAACAGTCATCCCTCTGCACAAAGGTGGGAAACAGACCCATAACTCTCACTAGTCTCATATGCAAAGCCATGGAAATAATTATCATGGAGATGACTGATAATGACATAGGAAACTTCCAGACACTGGACCAAATCCAATCTACTTTCATCAAGAGCAGGTCATGCCTTCTCTACCTGGTGGACTAAAGATAACGAAAGCAATGGATGGGGACAAAATGGTTCATACTGCCTACCTTGACCTGGCCAAGACATCTGACACAATGCCCCACTTGCGCATTATTGACAAACTTAACAGGTTAGGTACAAACCCTTATGTCACCCAGTGGATAGCGAGATGGCTCACAGACCAGACCCAGGAAGCTAGAATTGGGAAGTCCACCTCTACAAAGAGGTCAGTCACAATTGAAATCCCTCAGGGATCAGTCCTGGAACTGCTCCTTTTTGGCATTTACTTCTCTGAAGTCAAGGCCAATGTCAATGGCTTCTGGCTGACTTAATTTACAGAGATTGCAAATTAGGTGCTGTCATTGAATCCTCCCACGGACATAAATATTCTGCAGGAAGGACTAACACAGACAAATAACTGCTATCACAGCCTCAGGATTGTTATTTAGCAGAATATCTAGGACAAAGGAAAATGGGAGTCCTTACATTAATTGTTAGAGGTGCTCCAATACTGCTAGAAGAGGGAAAAACAGATAATTGTAGATCTGTAGTAGTAAGGACTACTAGCAAGGGAGGAGGATTACGCTGACATATATTTATATCCCACTTAAAACTGCTACAATGCAGCTTAAGAAATTCTAGGAAAAACATATTCTCTGCTAAAAGCTGATTCTATTTATAGGTAGGGACTGAAATTTGATTTACAACAGTGAAGATGTAACCTGGGTGGAATAGAAGGGAAATATAACAAAAGAGGGTTTTTTTTTTTTTTTTTTTTTTTAATTATGAAAATATTTGGTATGGAAGATATGAATTCAGTAGCAAATAGAGGGGTTTCTCTCCGATAAGTATTGTTTGAGCAGGGGAACCACACAGGGGTGTCCTCTTTCCCCCTTCTTATATGCATTATATTTAAAACCACTGGCAAAGAAAATAAGGGACTCAGAAATTCAAGGATATAATTGATATGATAATCACAAAAAGTTGGCTTTATTTGCAGATTTTATTACTTTGTTCCTGATGAAACCAAAAAAGGACATTTCAGTGCTGTGGACCATTCTGAGACAGTTTCAGATCTTTTCAGGATACAAAATTAATGAAGATAAAACAAAGGCAATAACTGTAAGCTATGTACCCACATACAAATTGGCTCAGCAATACCAATATTTATGAGGCTGTGATAAAATGACGTACTTAGGAGTATGGATTAACAAGGTTTCTGTTATGACAGCTAAAGATATGTGGGAAGAGAATAAACAAATTATAATACAAAAACTGAGAAAACTGAAAGCTCTCTTTTATGGATATGGATAGCAAGATTCAAGCAATGAAAGTGTTTTTAGCCCCTTTTGTTTTATACACAGATCAGGCGTATTTTCTCAACCAAAGAAGAAGTGCACATCAATTAACAAATAGTTGAAGGATTTTATCTGGGATAGGAAGAGGGCAAGAGTCAAGTGGGATAAGTTGAGCCTTCCAATAGAACAAGGTTGTTTACGATTACCCGATTTGAAGGAGTATTTTGAGCTACACAGACAAGGCTCCTATACATAGCAAAAACAGAAAGTTATAATTCAGAGTGGAAAGGGATTATGATGAAACAGGGGGAAGCTCAAGAAATAAGGAGAGACTGGGATTTTGGATTCAAACCCTTAAGGAGAATAATGACAGCAATTAAGATTATATTCATAAAGTAGCAAAACATATTCTAAGAACCTAGCCAACATGGGAATACAGAAAGGAGAATCTGCTGATAGGAATGACTGCAATTAGGGGTACATAAAATAGGCAAGAGGGGCTGGAATTTAGTGCAGAAAGCTAGCAAAGGAACCAAGGTATTGGGAGTAAATAATCAGACAGGAAAAGATAACAGAGTGGGAAGAGGCTAAGAATTCATTTGTACTGCAGACAAGAGATGGTCTTCCTTGACAAGGATTGATATCAGAATATAAGAAAAGGGAAAGGAATAGGGGTCCTAAGTCAAATGACCAGCACTGATAGAGTTTCTGGCAAAATCTAGAACAGGAAAAGGAATAATTAGTAGGGAGTATAAAATATTGCTTGATAACTATAGGAACTAATCCAAGGAGTTTAGAAAGGATTGGGAAGAGAAACTGGACAAGTCATTCACAAAGAAACAAAGGGAGGATATACGTATGCCTCCCATGCCTCCCAAATATGCAACAAAGTCTACAAGATTTAGGATCTTTGCTTGGAAGTGCTTGCATAGGTATTTTACACCCCAAGCAGACTCCAAAGAATTTTTCCCTCAGGTAAACTGCAAATGTTGGAGGTGTAATAAGGAAGAAAGAGATAATTGGGAACAAATATGCAACAAAGTCTACAAGATTTAGGATCTTTGCTTGGAAGTGTTTGCATAGGTATTTTACACCCCAAGCAGACTCCAAAGAATTTTTCCTCAGGTAAACTGCAAATGTTGGAGGTGTAATAAGGAAGAAAGAGATAATTGGGAACATATTTTGTGGGAGTGTAACGAGTTGGCATATATTAACAATTCCCTGCAGACTACTGTCATAAATGCTGGGCCAGCAAATTGGTGTAACTAGGGAATTTTTTTTTTTTTTTGAGCTGTGATACCGAAATGGAATTGCCTAGATATAGTAAGGCCTCGCAGAGTTTAATTTTGGTAGTGGTCAAAAAAGCAATCACTAGAAAATGTAAATCAAAGTGTAAACCAGACCTAACAGAAGTGCTAAGTATGACAGAGATAAATGAATTGGAAGTAGGATCTTTAGAAAAAGGTAGGAGTAAATTACATAGAAAAAAATGGGAACTGTGGGAACAGTACATGCAAAATAATGCTTTGGAGGGGATATGAGGTTTAAGGAAAGGCAGGAATTGAATGAGATATGTAATGTTTGACTGATAATGACTGTATAGAAGATTATATGTGACATATAATGTTAGCAAATGAAAATATATCAGTATGGTTTGCTTTCATTTATATAAATGCAAGACTACTGAATTATCACCTATGACATAGGCAAAGTAATTTTCTGTTTAAAAAAGGCAGTATCACATGCACAAACACACATATGCAGAGATACATGTCAAAATGTTCAAGGCATTTTACAAATGCAAGTAAGACACCTTGAATAATGCCTAGATACAAAGAAAAGATAACTGCCTTCAGTAATTGGTTAAATACCTGGCATCATTCTAGGGTACCCAGTATGTGTCAGCATGGGATGAGATGCTTGATAGTCCAGCTTGCTTCACTAAGGATAGTCTGCACCTCTTGTTTCATGGCTTTTGCATACTAGCTAAAAACCTTTACAGCCCCTCAGTGCCTTATCTTTAGGGAGAGTTAAATTGATGGGCATTCCAATTTTAATAACATATTGATCCCAAAACTGGATCGAATTAAGATTTTTATGTATCTATTTATTTAAATTTGTTGACCAGGAGTGTCAGACTGGATGTAGGTCCATTTTCAGCGGAGGCCCAGGGAGAAAAGCTCCACAGTTAAAATAAACAGACAGTATTTACATTGGATTACATAGTGATTAACAATTTACATAGCAATTACTTACAACATATTTACAGATGAAGAACATAGTACATCAGTAGACAACTAGAATCTTTATCTGTGAAGTGCATGCCAGACATTAACAAATGTTACAAGAAGACGTTCGTGCTGTATAATAAGTACTGGCTTATGAGCATCTGAGCTTGCTATAATCAAGGTGGAAAGAAAGGTAGTGGTTGGATGGGGTGGATGATATTACAGTGGGAGTTGCAAGGGCATAGCCAGCATGTTTTTAGTTGCACTTTTAGTAAAGATTTGAAGATGTCTCTCTCCTTAATGCCAGACGTCTTAACAATAAACTGCCAAGTCTGAAGCATTCCTGTTTAATTACTCTAAATGCTAAGTTTTTTTAATACCTTGACAGAAATGGATCCCATTCCTACGACAGGGCATAATTAAAGTTTATTAAATCACTATTGTTTCAGTCTTTGATTTTAGCCAAAAGTGCTCTTATCAGCACTTGTAGTGTACCCAGAATTGCCTCTTTCTGCAAGTCATACAAGATTACATATATTGGTGGCATATTCAAGTAAGATTGTAAATTCTTTGTTATTAGTCCTGTTGCTCATACTACTATTGGGACTGTATGGGTATCTTTTTTTCCACATTCCTCTCATTTTTACTTGCAAACCCTGGTATTTTCTGACTTTGTGTCTCTTTGTACATAAGACACTGTAATTGTAGAGTGTAGCAATTTCAATGACCAATACTACTTTTAATCTTTTTCCATGAAACTATATCTGGTTTTCTTGCAATTACTTTTGAACTGTTGGTAATGGGTGATCTCGTATGATATAAACTTCATAACTCTTTATAATGCTTTGTGGTTCATATTTTCAATGCTTCTATACAACTTCTATATTATAGTGTTTGCATAACTCCCAGTGCAACAATCTTGACAAATTATTGTGTCTTTCAGTGTAAAGACCTTTAGCCATGAGTGTATCACACCCTGCAATGAGGGGTGAAACCATTTTCAGTTCTGTTTTACAAAGCCTACATTTGTAAGTTTCTCCCACTTGCTCTATAATCTTTGCAAACCGACTTGCAGACAGTATACAATCTTGGGCAGCCTGCATTTGGAAAACATCCACTTCTACTGTTAACTGATACTTACTTGGTTTAAATGCAAATACAGCACTCTTCTATACCACGGCTTTGCACTTTCATGATTTCAGGCCCGATAGCAACTGTGATGGGAGTCACCGTATTTGTCAATGAACATATTGCCTCCAGGCAGATCCACTGGGACTCAAACTGAACTCATTGAACTACATATCACTCTAAATGGGATTAACTATCAACAAATAACTTGTTACATAACACCTTCCTTGTCCAAGGATGACCATATAAGATCCAGCAATGTTTTAAGTATCTCCTTATTAGCTTAAACTCCCTTATTTTAGTGACTTTAACTATACCTCAATAAACTTGGACACATATACTTCTAATGTAGGATATGTCCAACAATTCCTGGACTTAGCAATAATCAGCACCAATTCCCCAAGGATGTAGCCACGATCCAAATACTTAGATTCAGAATTTAAATACTTAAAAAAGCGCCAAAATTTTTACTAATAGAATAATTGTGCTTTTGCACTTAAAGCCACAATACAAAGCTCTTCTAAATATACATTATCCGACACCATTTGTAAAATGTAACATCAGTCTAATGTCAACATATTTCAAAAATACTTATTACATCCTACTCTTAATCAATTCAAATTGATTTAAAATAAATTTAAAATATGTCAATATATAGTGAATGAAATATTGTCTCAAATCACGAATACAAATAACATTTCATAACTTGATTAAAATATATACCATCACTGTTGTAAAAGTATATGTATAAAAATACTGTGTTGAATGTATTAAATATGTAAGTGTTAAAAATTTATTAATATGTACATATAAAAATATAGTCTCTTAAAAATTAGAAAATGTTTAAAAATTAGAAAATGTATATACTTATATGAGAAAATATTTAAGGGTACATACAACCCCCTAAGATTCTATATCAACTTTTAATAAGGGGTTTAGTGGGAATGACTTCATTTAACCCAGGAAAACATGCTGCATTGAGTTTAATTTGCCATTTAATTTCCCTTTCTCCCACAAGGGTTTTGATGTTACCACCCCTGGGGTTCGGTTTCACAATTTCCAAAATGGCAAACTTATAATTACAGCAAATGTTGTTACTGGCCACATGACGGTATAAAGCATTATTCACATCTTTTTTCTTAATACAGTACATGTGGTCATAAATTCTATTCCTGAGCTGCCTGTCAGTCTTCCCTACGTAAAAACATTGACAAGAACAACACGTAGCTAAATAAATCAAATGTCGAGATTGACAGTTGCCATTTACAAACCAAATTTTGTTCTTGTTAACATTGTTTAATATGCAACTCTCTCCCTCGAATATATATGAACATTGTGAACAGTGTCCACATTTCCTGGTTCCTGATTTAATACTAGACCTTTTTAAACACTGCCTGCTGGATTTCCATTCAATAATCTTTTTTATATTGAACCCTGTTTTGTACACAAACTTGGGCTTGTCACTTATTTGTTTGTTAATACCCTCATCGCTTGTAATAATGTTCCAGTTGGTATTAATTATTTCTTTAACCTTACCAACGTGCTGCCCATATTTCAGAATACAGATTTAGAATATTGTCCTTCACTATTGTTGTTTTTACTATTGGGATTCCTTGTATCATCTGTACTGGTATTCGAAGAAGATGAAGTGAATCCCTTCCCTAATAATGGTGGGTATTTTTTACCCCATTCATGAATAACATACTGGGTAACATCTTTGATCATGTAGACAGGGTAACCCTTTTCCCTAACAACTTCCCAATGAAATCCATTTCCTGTTTCATTTTTTCTTCCAAGGACGTCATCCTGGCAGCTCTGATACACTGCCCCTTGATTATACTACGTTTCTGAGAATACGGGTGATCACTACTGAAATCTAAGTAACCATTGCTGAAGGTATCCTTTCTGCATATAGGAGATTGAAATGATATACCATCACTGTATATAAACACATCTAAATAATTAATCCCCACCCGATTGAATTGGTGTACAAACTGTAGGTACGTGGTAGTGTTGTTAATATAGTCAATAAAACTTTGAAGTTGTAATTCATCCCCCTTCCATAAAATAAATAAATCATCCAAATATCGAACATAACAGGTGATATACTTCATCCAATCCGATTTTAATACAAATTCCTCTTCCCAGTCTAAGAGTACAAGGTTGGCATATATGGCAATGAGTCTAACCATTATTCTTGTTTTGATGAAGTGTATGGACATACATGAAAGCGCTTAACCAGTGTAGTGCTCTTTTCTGTTTGTTGGTTGCAATAAAAGCTGTATAAAAATAAGTATTTGGATCGTGGCTACATCCTTGGGGAATTGGTGCTGATTATTGCTACAATTGTTGGATCTTGTTGGCGTCAATTCCTACACTTAATAAACAAAAATTTTCTTAAGCAGATGGTAAATAAACCCAAAAGAGAGCGAAGCATTCGTCACCTGAATCGTTCAACTATGGCCGTCTCTAACATTACTCCTCTGGGAACTCCTTCTCCAGTAAAGTCTAGCCATAAACTTGTGACCTCTTTTACACTCCCAAAAGCTCATACAGCAAACCCTGCTGAATTTAAGGACTACAAAAATGACAGCCTCAGCCTAACATGTGATGTAATATCTAAATTCACTTATGACTACACCTCCCCAGACCCTAATACAGCAGCAAGCTTCCCTAATGAATTCTACACCCATTTAGAAAAATGCATAGAGCTAGCAGTCTGTACCATAAGTACTTAACCGCAGGAAATTCAAAAACAAACCATCCTGTTAGCCTACAACCATTAATAAACAAAGTGACAAAAGAAAGAAACTCCTTAAGTTATTTAGTAGATCTAAAACCCATCTTCTCAAGGATATTATCAAAAGTATTACAAAGAAAAATCTGGAACATTATCAGGTGCACTAAAGAAGCCCATGAACTTAGGCCAGCCTTTGAAGCTAAAGCTAATTAAAAATATTTCTTTAACTATGTTAGGAAACTAAAAAACAATACCCTATATTACGCAGAACTTATTAATAATGGGCCTCCTATTCTGACCCAACTGAAATTGCCAATATCCTTACAAACAAATTTAGTACCAGCTTCACTCTCGAGACCTCTATTCAAATCCCAGAAATATCCGATTCCCTTACTAGTCCAATTATCTTTAAAGATCATTTACTCAAAGTAGTAGCCAAAAACAGGAATACTTCCCCATGAGACCTGACAATATACTTGTTTGATTACTTAATAGTGTTAAACATGTCCATTCAGACAAGCTCATCAAATTATTTAAGTTTAGCTAATGGTTTTGCCCCGTGAGTGGTGCACAACGGTGATGCCACTCTATATGGGTAGCCTTACATCTGACCTAGGTAATTACAGACCCGTGAACCTAATGAGTCATCTGCAAAGCCATGGAATGTATTATAATTGACCTCATAAACTTCAATATCATGAATCTTGTTAGACGTGACCCCCCAACAGTTTGGTTTTGTGAACAGTGAATACTGTGCCATATTCATAAACACCTACACTAAGCGTACACTGTCTGTATTCAAGGATATCCCTACCACATTTTTTGTACTGTCTACTCACTCAGAAGGATTACACTAAGTATAGACATAGTCTATACATCGTGATAACTTTTATGAATTCCCCTTGATATTTAAAGTTGAAAGAGAAGCAGGAGGAAAACTACAATTAGGAGGGAAAAAGATGGGAGTTATGCTGGTGTTGTCTACTCACTCAGAATGGTGCACACTTGGTGTAGGCATTAAAGAATTCGACCTACTGTTTATTTAATCACTTCAAAAGAGATACAAAGGCAGCAGATAGTGGCCAAGCAGTGCATCTGATGTATCCTGACCTGAATAAGGCCTTTGCTACCATTCCAAAATCAGCCCACATGCGATCAGATGAATAGCAAACTATCTGAATGGCAGAAACCACACAGTGCAAGTTATGTGCGCATTAGGAACTATGAAAATGACCAGCAGAGTGTCCCTCAAGGCTCAGTACCTGCTACCTCTCCTTTCCCATTCTTACATCTCAGATCTCCAAGCAGACAGTCAAGACCTCTAACATAGTTTGCAGATGGCTGCAAGCTGGAAGTTGTTGCTATGTCACCCTATGTCATCCAAACCCTCCAGAATGAACATGCCCTAGTAAACACTTGGTGTAATAAAAAATGGGCTCAAACTAAATGCTAAAAAGTGTAGCTTCATCACTTTTGGTAGAGAACCACTCCTCTCATCATACTGTCTAATCAACACATCTCAACAAAGCAAAAACGTAGTTAAGGACTTAGGTACTTGAGTTGACAGCCCTCTCTCTTTTTGAACATCATGTAATGATGGTTGTCAGGAAACCATTTTATTTAACCTAGCTAATTGTCAAAAGAATATCATAAATATCTAAAGAGGTAATCGCTCCCTTATACACAGCACTGATCAGACCAATTATCAAGTGCAATGCCCCCTTTGGGATGTATCACACCACACGTCAAAAAATTAGAAAGACCACTAAGGTTCCTTAACCATAAAGATCATAGGCCTAAGGTCCCTGAGTTACTGACAGAGACAGGAAGTTCTATCCCTTTATTCAACATCTTGCGACTTTTGATGAAAGCTCTCGGTCTTACTTCCCGCAACATTAGAGATCCAATTACACCCTTAACAGTGCTTTTTTTCATATTGCAACTTTTACATACAAAGATCAACTATTCTGTCCTAATTAAGCAGTATTTTGTAACAGACAAAGCAGAGTTCTGCTTTCTTCGCTAAACCTGCAATACACAGCTGCAGCATCATGTTTCTCAGAACAAAAACATATTTTCTGGCTTATTTAACTTAGATGCAATATCTTGAAGAATTCTTACAGAACACGAACATGTTTTATGGCCTAACCTATTCAGACGAAATGTCTAAAATACAGAAATCCATTTGACAGTTGTGTTTTAGTACTCCATATATGTTAACACCAGAAAAGTGCGAAAAGGGATGCCAGTATTTCAAGTACTCAGATTTTTGACAGTTTGAGCTCTTGATAGGAACCCACCCAGACACCACAGTGCTACGGTGAGTCAGCATTAAAATGGGTGTTGGTTGAAGGTTTCTGGATATTATCCAAGGCAATCTTGGACCATCAGCATCCTGAAGATGATGTCAGTCAGGCATTTCAAGACTTCCCTCTCCAGGATGTAATTGGCATCCACTCGGACAATATGGCCATGGTATGCTACCTTAACAAAAAACAGAAACCTGTTCTCATCCCCAGAGTCAGGAAGCCATGACAGTACAAGAATAGGCTATATCATTCAAAATTGTTTTGCCACAATACAGGAAGGCTCCCCTATTGTCATAAAATGTTGTAACATCGTTTCATTAATCCCTTCACAAGGGGTATGCACCATGGGTGATCCAATTCAGAAATGGTTTTCTGAACATCTTTGTTTTTTCCTCCCATTACCTCTAATGATGAGATTTATGCAAAAAGTCTAACAGCACAAGTCTAAACTCAAGCTCACAGTTTTATACTGGCCAAAATAAATACGATAAATATGATTTCCCTTCTCATGCCTCATCTCCTGGAGAAACGCCTACTGTCATGCCTACCCAGGATGCTCCCGACTCATACCCACTGAACTAATCACAGCCTGACACTAGTGCATCTAACTAAATGCCTGGCTTTTCCAATTCCAGTACTGTCCAATAATCCATTATTCTCTTCCAGAGTAGTTCAAATCACCCCATTTTCATTGAATCCTAACTCCTCCAGACTGACAGGGACACCTGGAATCCTTGTTCTATCTGTAGGGTTACCGGTTTTCTCTCTTTATGCAGGCAGTCCCTGTTTTTGTAGCTGTGCTCTGTGAAAAAATGTCCTGAGATTTTATAACAAAAATGCCTCTACCATGTCTCTATTAGTTGAATAAAACACAGTTTTGTATCTGTAAACATCTTAACATTATGTGAAGTAACAGAAACAAATCAAATTCAAGTGAGCTTTTACTTTGGCAACAAAGTGAAATCCAGTCCTTGTTGCTAGATATGGGTATGGTTTGTCCTGAAAATTATAACTTTTCACTAAAGAAATCTCATGGCAACCCCATCCACCTGGGCCACTGCCAAAGGAGGGGAATTTTGTTCTGATCTCATTACATCCATTCTTGAATATCTTGACCAAATTGCTATTTCCAGTTATTCTACAGTTAAGTGCACTTAGCCACAACACCTAATTTTACCGAGGAGCTCAACTCTGCATCACTGTCCTTGTTGAAAGACTGCAAAGCTCTTCTTAAAAGGTACATTCTTGCTGAAACCACCCTAAGAGATGTAGAACAACTTTGGAAATTATATTGTGTGTTAGGAAAGATGTCAGCTTTGTCTCCATTTGAAACTGAAGCTTTTGCAGCTTATAATACCTTTTTTAGAAGTCAGTCGTTCATGGTAGCTGACACTTCTGTCAGAAGTAATTCCAAGCTGCAGGCTTCATCAGTTGACTCTCCATACCTTGTGCTTTACAGAGACGGTCACCTTCTGCACTAACTCCTTCTTCAAGCCAAAAGTTACTTCCAAGTCTAACCTTAACTAATGCATTCCACTTCATTCCTCTTCCTTAACTAATGCATTCCACTTCATTCCTCTTTCCCTCAATACTTCAGTCATTTCATTCACAATGACCAGCTCTTCCACTGTATGGGTGTACACCATCAACTTATCTCTGTGTTGAGCAGACAAAGTCTGTCTACAAAGATACTTGCCTTTTTGTTTCTTTATCTCATTAAAAACACGTCAAAATGTTTCAAGTCACTTTAGCCAGATGGCTCACTGACTGAATACTGTTTTGTTAAATTAAGTAAACAGTGTCTCTTACCACAGCAATTGCAATTTCTGCAGCTTTCTTTCCAAAATTCAGCTCTAAATGACATTGCTGCAACAGCTCTTTACCGTCACTCACCATATTCACAAGGCACAATAAGATGAATGTGGCATTCGGGTTCACATATTCCTTAGGAGCCATGATTGTAAGGGGTGTTTCCCTTAAGGAAAACAACCCAGGAAGATCATCTTATCTTTGGACTTTGTCCTGCTAATAAGGATGAACCTCATCTTGCTAGATATGAAAGTTATGAATATACCATAATGATGGCCCTAGTAGAGGTTAGTATTAGAACAGGCTTGACATATAGTTGTACCAGAATAAATCCTACATAAATGGAGTATTCTCTTTGCATGAGCTTAGAAATGCAGCCATATTAAAGGAGGCCTATATCTTCATTTCACATGCAGTTTCAGTAGAAAAGAATGTTTCAGTCAAGTATACAAATGGTATCTGTGAACTAGCCTTCAGGCCAAAGAAATAAGGTTGAAATGTGCTAACAGAATGTGCAGAACATTTTGATCTTGTTTAGATGATCAGTGGCTTGGGAACCAAAGTTAAACAGCCGTACAGAAGTTGTAGAAAATTTGCAGGATTTTAGTATTATTAGAGATACTTGCTAGGCAGAAGTCAGTTCAATTCAGTTTGGTACCAATACACAAGAAAACTGAGTACAGACATTCAGTTGAAATACTCAGGGGATTAAATACAGATACTCAAGAGAATGAGTACAGAAGTCAAGTCAAATGTCCAGCAGTACAGAAACTACAAAAAACAGGGCAGTTTGTCTTAATTCTGCAATTACAGAGAAAAGGAACAATTCTGAATTCAATCTGTCTCCGTTTATCAGCAGTGTTATTTGAGACTGTAAGGCTTGTTTGGCTCTTCTCAGATTACTTTAGCTACCTGCACTGTATATTGATAGGACACTTTTATCAGATTTACAGTGTGTGCTGACTTTTACTCTGAAAGATACAAGAAGATTTGGCACATAAAGGCGAAACTGAGATATTTGGCATTTGTCTAGTACAGCACTAGGTAATTTAAGAGAGAAAGGAATTTATTCCATTTCTTACACACAGTAACATCCGAACTGCTGTGGTGGTGCTGCGGTAGCGTTGTCGCCTCACAGTAAGACGTTGTCCTGTTCGATTCTCAGCTAAAGCGTCTTCTGTGTGGAGACATGCGTGAATGGGCGTACCTTCATTGAAGGTTGTGTGTCATGGCTGGCAACTCGGCACGTAAAAATCTACTGCCAATCAGCAGACCGGAGTTCCACTGTGGCAACCCTTAACCGGGAAAGCCGAAAGACACAACAACACACAGTAACATCTCATCTCTGATATAGTAGATTTTGCATGATATATATTTTTTTCATACTGGCACTTCAAATTTTTCACCTCAAGTCTGTAAAAGGTTAGACACCATGGTGCATAATGGGATGGAGGGCAATGGCATCCTTGGATAATTTTATTGCCAAGCATTGCTCTGCCGTTATAGATCATTACTTGCTCTACCAGATCTACCACTACAGTAAGTACATAACGTTCGTTTATGTGTACTCACCATATCACTGAATCTATGAGAAGACATCCTGACTCCAGAACCATCAGAAGCTGCACCTTGCTGCCAGCAAGTTCACCTCAGCCAAATAATTTCTTCCTCAGGCCTTTAACAGTGCTCCTGTGTCTAATATTATCTATCCCCAAGTCACTCGATCATCTATAATTCTCCAGTTATGCATGATAGCCACTGCACAAACAGCATCCACTAAAGCACTGCAGAAAGATGCCATGAAAGTGACTCTGACTTTAGGAAACAAAACACTTTGTAACATTCCTGAGTTCTCTGCCCTTGACAAAGGAAGAGAGAGTGACTATTACTTCTAGAAGGCACCACACTGTTATTATAGTACCTTTACTGCCTATGAGCATCCAATGCATGAAAGCAGTCTCTCTCCATGACTAAAATACTGTTACAAAACACAGGCAAATGGAACGACCGAGATAAGTTGGCCTTAATGGCTCCTTGAACAGAAAGAAGAAATTAATGTACAAATATATTCATATGTGTGCAAGTGCACGCGTGTGTAAGTGTGTGTTTCTGTACAGGTGTATTCAACTATGATCAAAACACCCAAAGGTCTGCATCCAAAATGTCAACCACAAAACATCAGCACCAACGTTAACACACTATTACACGTGCTAAGCAACCACCCCAATACATACAAAACAAATAAGAAAAAACATGTTTTTTGCCGATTGCACCCCCACACCCCTTGCTAGTTATATATACCAAATCCAAGAATGCACAATACCAGGGGAAAGGGCATGTTACCAACACCAAGAAGTGTGCAGTCTCGCACACCTGTTGACATTCTGCTAAGTCTGTCATTGTGTTGACTAAACAAATGTCAACCAAACATAGTGTCGAGCATTTCCAGGTCAGATATATATATGTATACACACACACACACACACACACACACACACACACACACACACACATCCTTGCATGCGTTTTTGCCTTCCCTCCTGAAAGATGAAGATGAAAGGGGTAATAAGGCAACAGTTTTTGACTTTGAGATTGCCCAACACCAAGACATTCTCAATGGCCTTGCATCTACAACATCTAGTGACATTATTAAAACACCTACACATGTGGCACCATTCATTGTCACACACAGCACCAAGGCAAATCACACAATTAAGGTGAGAGTCATTGTGAGTGGAAGTTACTTACTGGAAGTGGCATCTATTCTTGGAAGCAGTGACTGAGAAAAAAAATGTTTTAAAATTTAATTAGGCCTCAGCACAACTTTGGGAAAAAACTACACTTTTAATCTTAAGTTTGACAACTATATTGGAAAGAACACCACAGTTAGATTGCCTACCTGACAACACAGTCGTTTTACCCAGCAAAAATTCCAAATAAGTAAATGTAACAAAATAAACTCTCAAAGCAATGTCATGGCAAAATGCCAAGAAACCACCACTACTCTCAAAGTTCTGATTTTTTTCCCCTTGGTGGAAAAGGACCATGGAGTTCCAGAAGGAAGACAGTATCCCAGAGTTGACAAACTGTGAGGTTAACTGTCAGAAATGTTAAAATTTCTGCATGGAATTTGTCAGCAAAGCACAAATACTGATAGTCCTGCCACTAGAACACAATTACATTTTAGAGAGAAAATAATGATTGCCAAGATAGGTAGCTTTATGCATGAAGACTCATAGAATTCTACTGTTTGTGTTTGTTTGTTTAGCATTTGTTAACAGACTTAAGTGGGATGGTCTTGGTTCCCATTTCAGCCCTGACACAAGGTAAAAGTTAAACATAACAGGTTACAGTCAATCACAGAGCAAAAACAGATTACATTAGGCACAAGCTTAAATTTTACTGTGCAGTTTACACCATGCAAAGTAGGAGACATAGCACGTTAGTACACATGATAGTAACAGCAGTTTGTAATCGTACAAGAGCTCATTAATTATTCTGTGGTTGGTACATGAAGTACTGTCATGTCAGTCCATGCTAGTGTTCAGGATTTTCATTACTTTAGAATGAGAAAATTTAACTTAGCATCCTGTGACAAAGAAATGAACGGGTTGTCTGTACCTGCCAGGTAATCAGACATAAAAACAAGGACATTTAACTCACTGAGCCTTGGAATTTCATACCTCCAGCAGCCTACACAATTCCCTGAAAAAAAAAATCAAGTTAAAAAACAACAGCCAAGCAAAGGTAAATATCTTGTGAACAGTAAATGCTATTAAAAACATATAAACAGCAAGTGTTCAGCAAAAAGTCTTCTGCACATTGCGTTGACAGTTTACATACAGCAAAAAATCTAGAGTCATGTGTTTGTCTGCATCTTCACAAACAACCTTTCATGCATGTCTTGGAAACTGTAACAGTTAGTCGTTTAGTGTCAGTAGGACTTCTGATCTGGAGACTTGAACTTTTGCATGACAGCAAGAAATTCCTTTTTGCGTGTGTTCATTGAAATATTTGCAGACATATGTAAAAGTATGCCTATCTGCATTAATAGCATTATAAGTAACCATGTGTTTCAAGCTGTAAAACGTACTCTGCAAGTATTAATAACAATTTTCTCCTACAGCATCTAAGGTTGTACCTGATATTATGCTATAGTTTATAGGTCTATTTTATGGTGAAACATTAATGTGCATACAGAAATAATACATATCTTCATAACTACTAGCAAACAAGCAATAATACATCCAACAAATAATATTATACATTAACAGAAACAGTGTATTTTCCCAATCCCTACCATGCCCCCCTCAACAGATCACTCAGTTATGAAAATACGAACAAGTGAGAAACAGTCATTAATATCTCTACTGCAGTGTATCCTAGATTAACAGTCTTAGTGTCATTTTGTTTTATACACATTGCTCTTTCATATGCTGCCTGTTATTAATTGACAAGTCACTGATTTAAGGAATCCAGGCACAAATACTTCACGAGGTCTTAAGGAGCTAAGGGTGTTAAAATGAAGTATAGTCGCACAGGATATAAAGCCCTAATGACCAAGTTACCAAAATACTATTTTGCAAAGGCATAATAATGCTTAGAATATTTACCAGCAAAACTAGAAATATCTCGGAACTATCGCTTTCAATTTTTGCTGCCTCTACACCAATCTTAACCTGGTTCAAAGAAATGGCATCTGAAGTATTGCTCGAACTCTTCACACCCACTACGATATCCTTATACACCTTTAAAATCTTACAGAATACATAGGTTATTTGCAAACACACAAGATGTCCTTACATTCATCATGTATGGGATTCTCTGCCATGGAAGCCGGACATCCAGCCAGTATACCAAAGCCTACTGTTGCTTTAAGGTATGCTGATCATCACCTCAACACTCCTCACATAATGCAGGGCATAAAGGTGATGTTCAGGCGTACCATCCTCAGACTTTCTTTGCCACCAGTCCGAACACAGTTCCTAACCATCAGTCTGGTTTGCCTATGTCCGGTTTCTGCCATTTTTACTGCATTTTTGTATTCCGATGATTACTCCCGTTTGCTGAAGTCCTCACAGTTGCAGATAAGTACCCAGTTGGGGTTTTGTTATTTTTCTTGAATTTTTTGTGCTATTTGGGGTTAATGTCATCCAGGAAGGGTAAATGCCAGTGTGGGAGAAATATTCCCCATAAAGACTGCCACAATAAGTGCCTTTTTTGCCTAGTAGTTTCTCTCGACCATATGTTTCATTCGATTTGTCAGGCATTCATCCCGAAAACCCTTCGTAGTAGGCCTTCTTCCCTTTCAAGGTACAGTGGAAGGAACTTCCCACCTCAAAGGTCAGCCATCAGGGAAGAAAAGGTGAAAAAGGTAAGACCGGAATCTTTCACTGTCCAGCCTCTGCTGGGTGTTTCTCCCAAGGTTCATACAAACCCAGAGACTTGCCTGGCTGTGTTGTCGGATTTCTCTGCAGTGAATGGGTTGCAGGCCAGTGAGGACCTGGCAGGCAGCATGTCGAATGAGGCTTTGCAGGCATCTGTTTCAGACATTCAGTGGGAACTACGGTTAATAGTTTCCAAGGGGTCAAGGGGGGCTGTACAGATTCTTCTTAGGGAAGAAGTTCCTACTACAGTTGTCGAAGGCCATCCTGAGTCACATCTTTCTCAGTTTTCAAGGGCGGATGTTCCCTTAAAAACTAAACATAAAGCTAAACAGGTTTCTTCTTCTCCTAGGGATTCACAAAGTGAGTGGCAGGCCTGTACTCAGGGGTTATTTAATGCTTTACTGTTATTAAGGCCTCCTTAAGGGGTTGATTCCTGCTCCTCTTTGGTCCTCTTCTCCACTTAAAAGACCCAGAGAACTGAATTCTTCTGAGGAAGAGTTGGGTTCTGATGAAGAATCCCTTACTTATTCTACTAAGATTTCTTCTCCTTTGAACTATGGGTCAGAGAAGGACGAATCTAACAGTTCTGATACTCCTTCTGAGGACATTTCCTTTGGGGACATAGTCTTTAGGATGATGTAATTTTTTAAGTGGGACTGTGCTCAGGTCTCTGATATCCATAAGATGTACTACGAGTTACTGCAGATGGAATCTCCTAAACCTGCAGCCATTCCTCCTGTTTTGGCTGCATTACTGGATGTTTTTTCAACTGCCTCTAAAGCACCCGATTCTCTGCCGTCTGCTCCCAAGAAGCATGATAGGTTTTATAGGGTGCCCGAGGGTTGTTCCTTTTTGTTCAAATGTCCTGCTGCCAGCCCCTCTGTGGTGTCTGCAGCCACTGATAAGCTGTCTCAACTGCTTCCTTCGTCCAAGGTACTGTCTTCTGTTAAGGACAGCAGAACCATGGACAGGCTCGGTGAGATTTATACTTCTGCTACTCTAGCTTTTAGAGCAATTAATTATCAGACCTATATAGGTTCATAGGTATGTACTACGCTAATTGCCCTGGAGCCTTTACAAGCCTAGCCCATAGGATTACCCTGGCATCGTGCCACCCAACCTTTGTTCCTAGTGATTCTGTCGCATAGAGCCAATGGAGTGATCCCCAGGGTGAATTTTCTATTTCCCATCCACTCATCAAGATTTCTCTTGAAGAGGGCCAGTGAGGTGCTCTGCTTGACATGTATAGGAAGTCTATTCCATAGCATGGGCAGTCTCTGGGTTATGAACATGTCCCTCCACAATGCTGTTGATTGTGGTAATGAGGTTGAGGTCTCTGGAGAGTGTGGTGCAGAAGGATTGGGATTTCTTTAGATGTAGCATTTCTAACAGAGCTGGGTCAAAAATGGCTTTGTAAGCCAAGCATAGATCGCCTCTAAGTAGACGATATGAGACAGAGAATAGTTGGAGTTTTTTTTTAGTCTGTCCATATAGGACAAGTGTTTAAGGCCTAGGATCCTCTTTGTGAAGTACTTGTGCGGCCTCTCTAGTTGTTGCAGGTGTCTAATGAGGTACATGCCAAATGGGGCACTGTACTCGATGATCGGCCTAATGAGGGAAGAGTAAAGGGAGACAATGATCTCTTTCTTCTTGGATGCAACACCCTTAGTAATGAGATGTGCCACATAGAAGGTCTTTCTGACCACAGTGGCAATGTGGTGGTCAAAAGAGAGGTTGCTGTCAACCTGTGTTCCCAGATCTCTTAAAACACCTTCTGTGTTCAGTGGACTACCATCAATGTGGAAATTCAAGGGAACCGGGTTTTTCCCAAGGGGGATGGCGACACATTTTTTTGCATTGAGCTTAAGGCCATGGTTCTGGTACCAGTTGTTGGTGTCATTGAGGCCTTTCTGTAGAGTGTCAACATCACTTGGGGAGTTAATAATCACTCCCAACTTGAAATCGTATGCAAACTTTGACAGCTAGAGTCCCTTCGTGTTGGCCTGGACTTCAGAGACATCGATACCAAAACAGGAGAGGACCCAGGACTGAACCCTGTGGGACTCCACTCATGACTGGTCGGCAGTCTGACTTGGAGTCGACTACTTTCACACTGTGGGTTCTGTGAGCCAGTCTGCAACCCACCTAGTGATATAGGAGTTAATACCAAGCTTAGTGAGCTTTTCTATGATTTCTGAGTGGGGAATGGCATCAAAGGCCTTGGCCAGATCAAGGTAGGCTGTATGAACCACCTTGCCTTCATCCACAGCTCTGGTGACTGACTCAAAGAAGTCGATCAAGTTGACCAGGCATAATCTACCTTTCACAAAACCAAATTTGTGTAGAATCCAAAGTTTGGAGATTCCCTATATCCTTCTTTATTAGGTCCATGATGATTCATTCCACAGCTTTGCATATCAGACTCGTCAGACCAACTGGGCGATAATTCCTGGGGTCTGTAGATGCTCCTCCTTTGCGGAGAAGGATGACTGTAGCAGTGCGCCATTCGGTAGGGGCAAAGCCTGAGGTGAGGCTGTGATTGAACAGGGCACACAGGTCAGGTGCCAGTTCACTCTGCAGTTCATGTAGAATACAGCCAGGGATATTGTCAGGTCCCACAGAAGCTATATTCTTGGCCTTGAACAGTGTTGTTTTAACCTGTGCAGCAGTAATACTGGGTGCCTGGCAATCTACTGGCATTGTGATTGGTCCTTTGGCGGGGTAAAGTTAGCACTGAATCTGTTGGATAGTATATTGGCAATATCTGTTGGATCAGTATAGGAGGTACCATTGTGCAAACAGCTCAGAGCAAATCTGGGTATTGCCGTGGAGATTCTTTACATAACAACAGAAGGCCTTGTGGTTGTCTTTACTACCTGCTGCAATTCTGTTTTCATAGCTAGCTTTAGAGGATTTAATGAGGGATCTCAACCTTTAGTTTTTCCAGTCTTGGGACTTCACCTTATTCCGCATCAGGTTCCTCCTCCTGTTGCAGAGTTTGTTTATAACAGGGGACCACCAGATTGGCTTCCCTTTTTTTTTTTTTTTTTTTTTTTTTTTTTTTTTTTTTGAGGAGAGCGTCTTGGTTCTATTGGGTATGGCAACAGCCATACATTTGTGTACATGTTTGTACATTGGTGTATGACTTGGTGGTCATGCAACTATTCTCCATTGGCATGGGTGCCGTGAAGTTAGCCACCTCTGTTTTTAGGAGCCCAAAGTTAGCTTTGGAGAAGTTTTTAATGGTGGTTACCTTTGTGTGTGTGTGTGTGTGTGGGGGGGGGGGGGGGTGGATTTCCAAGGTGATTAGTCTGTGGTAGGATCTAACCAGGGAGGAGTTGACTACTGGTGTAGAGCAACAGTTGCCCATGTCAGTAATGAACAGGTCAAGGATGTTACTACTTCTAGTGGGGATTAAGAACAAGCTGGTCCAGAGCATTGGAATTGATGAATTCCAAAAAATTCTTTGGATCTTTGTTTTTAGAGTTCCTATCATTTGTTTTATTCTTTTGTCTCACATAAACCCAAAATAGTTCACATCTCAGTTCTGATGTCAAAACCATACTACAATAAACTTATCATTATGCATGGTTCTTTACCTTAATGCATGCAGACCGTACATTTAAAAAAAAAAACACTGGCTGGTTAGCCCTAATAAACCAGTCCATTTATGGTGTTAGTTTCAGACTAAATGAAACCGAAAACCAGTCCAGAAAGCATGCCAGTGGGTAAAAGTGATATAATGCCAATCTTAAAACGTTGTTCTCCTTGTGTTATTGTATCATTACAATTAATCCAATCTTCAGGAAATATGCAGGAAAACAGTTAACTTAAACTTGTTGCACTAAAGACACGTGTGTCCTCAGCCAAGTGACTATGCTTACTTCAACACATTTTATCCAGCTTCGGCTATTTATAGATTTAAGCAAAGTGACATGGCATGACTCAACCTTCTGCTTTTAAGTAAATGAGCATGTCAGTCAGCTGCAGACCTTGTGGGCTGACTGTACCTTGCAAGTGGAGGTCAGCACCTGAACAGTAAGACATTTTAAAACTGGGACTTCTTGTGCTCTGTTTATATAGAAAGAAACATAAAAATATATCTATATCCAAAGTACTACAGCAGGTCACATTCAAATCGAAACACCAGTATCTCTCTTGTAAGCACAAATTTCTGAACAACCAACAATTTAACTTCAAAATGTTATTGTCATATGTTGCACCTATGCTGCGTGCACATTATATAGGGATAAGTAAGTTCACAAAATGCTTAGAAATACAAAGTCCAAATGTTAAAACACCACCCCAGAAAACTATGAATGAAAAACAGAAAATTTTAACACTGAAGTAATTTTGATCATCTGTACAGTGAAATCCAGAGAGATTATACTTATGCATGCAGGTAATCATAAGCATTTCAAGCCATTGGTTCTCTCTTGTGTATTCTGTGTGTGTTACGAGTGCCCCAATAAGCACAAAAGCACACAGCTAAATACTATCCAAACTAGTCAGATTTCATCCATGACCACTATGTTTAAGGGTCATGTTTTATACCCCAAAAATTCTATTTCTCCACAGAGCCTAAAATTGATGTCTGCTTGCGTTTCCAGTAACTGATTTAACAGTGCCAAAAGTAGATTCATAAGGGGCTATTATGGCCATTGGTATGACTGTAACAACTGTCACAATGTCATAGCTTATTATTATAATAATTATTACTACTATTATTATCATCATTTTGTAAATAAACTACAAACCCTGGAAGCGGTCTCCTATTTCCTGTAGTCTGCCTCATTAAACTGAATCAGATTTTGTTCACATGTGGTGCAGCTGAAACTAAACTTGCGATTACAGTTCTATACAATTTTGAAAAATAAAACAGGAGACCACCATTCAAAACAGTATCGTACTGTTCTGCAGCAAAGGACTGAAATTTCAAACTTGTCCTTCCTGCACATCATTTAACACATCTAGAAATCTTCAGATGAACTGTAGCAATCACTGCAGTTAATATGCTGTAAGCTTTATAACCACATATGAACCCAGTCACACAGACACAACACTAAATCTGCATACTTTTCGTCAGCTTTCATTGCTATGTAAAGGAACATCATTCACAGATTTGACATGCAGTGCACTGGAACAATACACTGAAAGCCAAACAGTAACAGTACACCAAGTCTGCTTATGGTCCAGAAATGTTTATGCAGAAGAGCATGAATAAAACTGCTAATGCAGCTCAAAGCTAGTAATAATGAGTACCAAGACAGCTACTTAATGTGAGACTGCAAATATGCATGTAGTCATCATCAGTGTGTTATACAGCCACCTGGCAGGTCATAGAAGGTATACCATGGCTTCCATTGTCAACATGCAGCTTACTCAAGGTGTGAACCCTCAAAATATATTGTTCTGCAGTGACGTGGTTATACATTGAGCTGTATACATGCTGCTCTATACACCTTAACAACAGAAACATGTACACACAGTTCACTAAATATACATAGCCATGCATAAAGTAGGAACACACACCAAGCACATGAAACTACATTGTTATACACCACTGGCACTTTTGCTAGAGCACAGTTGGACTACATGTTACTCTGACAAGAAAGTGAGATTTGAATCACCACAAAAAAGCCCACTAGGACTTTAGTATGTAGCTCATCACAAACATCGCTCACACAGAAAAAGAAGTCCATGAGGAGATGTAAATGGTATCTAGTAAGCAAGAGGGCAAACACACACACACTCACACACACTCACACACACTCACACACACTCACACACACTCACACACACTCAAAGCATCATGAATGACTGGGCAGCTCCATGCTACACAGGGAGGCCTTGACTGTACCCCAGGAGGACCAGCTTTGAGTGGTGGCCCTGCATGCTGAAACATCTAGGTGAGGAAAGATGTGAATGAGCAGCCACAAGTCAGTGCACCCATCACGATAGGAAAGTTGCAATTAGGCTTCACTAATAAGTGCTTCCTGTTGGCGAGCAGCATAGGTACTAGGCTATCAGCCCATGGGCCTAAGTAAGCCTAGCCAAAAAAGTTCCTTGGCTTATGCCAACCCAAGAAAGTTATTTCCTGTGCCTCTGTCGAGCAGAGCCACAGAGGTGATCCCCTCCTATTTCCCATCCACTCAAGATTTTTCTTGAAGAGTGTTAATGAGGAACTTTGCTTGACATAGATGGGTAGCTTGTTCCAGAGTACGGGAAGTCACTGGGACAGGAATCTATCCCTCCAGTAAGTCCTGTTTATTGTGGTGACAAGGTTTAGGTCCCTAAAGCGTGTAGCTCGGAGGGATTGGGATTTCTTTAGGTGTAACATGTCCAACAGCTCTGGGTTTGACATAGCTTTATATGTTAGGCAGAGATCACCTCGGAGTAGGCGATATGCTACAGAGTAAAGCTGGAGTTTTTTTGAGACGGTCAGTGTAGGGCATCTGTTTGAGGCCAGTAATCCTCTTTGTAAGGTACTTCTGTGGCCTTTCGAGCTTCTGCAGATGTCTTGCAAGGTACATACTGAAAGGGGCATTGTACTCTATAATGGATCTAATGAGTGTCGAGTAGAGGGAAACAATGACCTCTTTTTTCCTGGATGAGAACCCTTTTGTGATGAGGTGTACCATGTACAAGGATTTCCTGACTACTGTGGCATTGTCATTATCAAAGGAGAGACTACTGTCCACCTGGGTCCCAAGGTCTCTTATCACACATTCGGCATTAAGAAGAATGCCGCCTATGTGGTAGTTCATGGGTACAGAGTTTTTACCAAAGGGGATAACAATGCACTTTTTGGCATTGAGCTTGAGGCTATGGTTCTGACACCAGGCAACAGTCTCATTGAGGCCCTTCTGTAGGATGTCCACATCATTTGGGGACTCTACTATAGCTCCTAGTTTGCAGTCATCTGCAAACTTCATTAGCCAGAGGCCTTCTGTGTTAGGCTGTACTTCAGAGAAGTAGATACCAAATAGGAGAGGTCCCAGGACGGAACCCTGTGGTACTTCACTTGTCAATGGTCTGAAGTCAGATTTGGAGTCTGCAACTTTTACAGTGTGGGTTCTGTCAGTAAGCCATTTGGCAACCCATCTTGTGACATAGGGATTTACACCTAGTTTAGTAAGTTTAGCTATAATTCCAGAATGGGGGATGGTGTCGAAAGCCTTAGCAAGATCAAGATAGGCTGTGTAAACCACCTTACCCTCGTCTACAGCTTTGCTGACTGCCTCAAAGAAGTTGACCAGGATCAGGAGGCATGATCTGCCTTTCACAAACCCGAACTGGGTGGGGGTTCAGAGTTTGGAGGTTACCAATGTCTTTGTTTATGAATTCCATAATACATTCCACGGCCTTGCAGACCAGGCTCATCAGGCTAATAGGGTGATAGTTTCCCAGGATCAGTGGTGGCTCCCCTTTGTGGAGTGGGATAACTGTTGCTGTGCGCCATTCAGTGGGCACAAATCCTGACATGAGGCTATGCTTGAACATGGTGCATAGGTGGGGAGCCAGTTTGTTCTGAAGTTCTTATAAAATGCAGCCTGGGATGTTGTCCGGTCCCATGGATGCTGTGTTTTGGGCTTTAAAGACTGCTCCTTTTACCAGTGTGGTTGTGATTACATGGACTCTGTATTCTTCCTGTATAGATATGGGCCCTTTAGGGGTGACAGGGGGGTAAAGTTAGCACTGAACCTGTCTGCCAGGATGTTGGCAATATCAGTTGGTTCTGTAATTTTAGTGCCATTGTGCTTTAACTCAGAGCAGATCTGGGTGTTGCCACAGAGATTCTAGACATAGCTATAGAATGCTTTGTGGTTGTCCTTAGAATGAGTGGTGATCTTGTTTTCATAGCTAGCTTTGGAGGATCTTACAAGGGATCACAGCTTCTTACTGAGGCTGAGCAAGGAGTTCCTCCACTCATGGGATTTTACTCTCTTTTGCAACAGTTTCTTCCTTCTATTGTAGAGTTTGTTTATGGCAGGGGACCACCAGACTGGCTTCCTTTTTTTGCAGGATAGCGTCTTGGTTCCGTTTGGGATAGCATGATCTATGCACTCGTGTAAGTGCTTATAGAGTGCATTTGTGTAGGATTCAGCAGTCGTAACTGTATTGTCCATCTGCATGGGTGTCATGAAATTCGCCACTTCTGTGATACAGCATGAAGTTGACTTCGGAGAAATTTTTTACCATGGTTTCCTTAATGTAGGGTGGGGGCAGGATGTGGATATCTAGAGTGATTAGCTTATGGTCGGATCTGACCAACAAGGAGTTGACTTCAGGTGTGGAACACTGGTCACTCATGTTGGTAATGACTAGGTCTAGGTTATTGCTGCCCCTGGTGGGGGTGTGGATAAGTTAATTCAGGGCATTGGAATTTATGAATTCCAGAAAGTGCTGAGCGAAGGAGTTGGTACATGAGCAGTTTTCCCAGTTAATGGTGGGGTACTTGAAATCGCCCAATATTAGGGTGTTTGGTTGAACCCTAATATTTTCCAGTATATCAAGAAAAGAGGAGTGGGAATCCTAGGGCATGGCGGGGGATCTGTAGCAAGCTACAATTTGGATTGCAGTTTTGCCCAGAGTTAGTTGCACTTGGATAACCTTGGATGTATTATGCTGAGCAAATAGCCTGGAGGTATGGATATGCTTAATGAATATGGACACCTCCACCTTTGGTGTTCCGGTCCAGGTTAGATGGCCGAAAAGTGAGTTATTGCCTGGTAATGTAGGGGTGCTCTCTGGAGCCTTGAACCAGGTCTCAGTCACTGCACAGATAATGATGTTCTCCACTTTAAGGAGTGCCTCGAGTGAGTGCATTTTGAGATTTAGACTTCTAGCATTGAGTAGCATTACCCTCAGTTTTTGCTTGCCTGTTCCTGTTACGGCGGTGAATTTGTCATTTGAACCTTGCCTAAAAAAGGCACTATAGGTGCGCAAAGAGCCTTTGCCAGCATCCGGAATCCCAGGGGTGACAGGTGCAGGCCATCTCTGGCAAAACATTGTGGTCTGTTCACCATGTCGTCCCAGGCAGATAAATACTGGATCCCCTTAGAATGACACCAGAAGCTTAGCCAATTGCTGAAGTCAATCATTTTGTCCTTGTACTGCGGTATCATTCTGGGCGATTTCAGGATCCTACTCGGGGCTAGGGTCATACCCGCCTGGGCTACAAAATCGGAGAGCTCTTCCATGTCTCTTTTCATGTAGTCCAGGGAGGTACGTCTCAGGTCGTTCACACCAACATGGACAATCACAGAGTCATATTTGTACTTGTTGTGGAGTGACCCGAGTGCGTGGGCTATGTGGCGGATCCCAGCACCCATCAGGCAGCTGACAGTAACCGTCTCCTTGTTTAGCCTGGTGAGTGGGACATCAGTGTGCCTGACTATAGAGTCACATATGACTAGTGTGTTGGGTACATTATTTTGCCTTATGGGCTATGGTTGAGTGGCACACTGAGTCTGTGGGCTATGTGTCATTTGGGTTGTGTTGGTGGGGGGAGGTTGCTTGTGTTTCTGCTTTGGAGTTCTCTGTTGCTTGAGCAGATTATTATTGAGAGCCTCCGTGAATGTTTTTGCGTTTCTGTGTGTGGATTTTGGTGGTGTAGGTTTAGTGGGACTATGTGATGAGTATGGTGTGGTGCAAGTGTTTACCTTCTCCTCTTGACTGTAAAGTTCAGTCTTGGCTGGAGACAGCTTTGCCTCCAGTTTGGCTAGATAAATGCATCTCTCACAGGCTGTAGTGTTGGGTGGTAGGAGGAGAGGGCTGTCTGTGTACATAAGGCAATTGCTACACTGCCCCAAGATGCCCAGATTCATCAGATAGACAGGAGAGAACACTGAGAGCAGACCCTTGGACATGCCGGAATAAAAAAACATTTTCCTCTAGACAAGTGAGGAAAGTGAGTACAAGAGCTGTTTTTCTCTAAGCAAGTGAGGAAAGTAAGTACAAAAAACTGTTTTCCTCTAGGTAATGAGGAAAGTTGAGTGCTGTAGTAATATGCAGCTTATTTAGTGCTTACAACAAGTTCTGAACAAGTGCTGAGCACGAATAAGCAAATTCAAGTGCTAAAATTTAGAATCTGTATCTGGATCTTGTTGTAGATAGGCTACTTAGTGCTTACCACTCCCACTGCTAGAAGGCCTCCCTCCAACACAGAAAAGCTTTGGGGGCTCAGAAGCTTACAAACAGTCCTGGATACATGGATACAGCAAATTTGTATCTGGACTAGACTAGTTACAGGAAAGGTGGGAAACAAGCGCAAACGCAGGCTTTTAAACCAGAAAGTTGAAAGAGATGGAAACACTGCCCAAACAGCCAATAAACTACAATTTCTGGGCCAGAAACCACTCTTGTGGTTGATAAGTTAGAAGGCTTCCCTCCAACACAGAAATGCTTGGGGGCACAGAAGCTTACAAACAGTCCTGGATACAGCAAATCTGTATCTGGACTAGACTACTTACAGGAAAGGCAGAAAACAATCTTGGAATGTATACATACATATAAATACATACACATGTGCTAGATCTATATATTTTTTTAAGTTAAGTGGGTTGGCTTTCTCAAAACATTCTCTCTGTATTAGAAAGAACGAGCTAATGGCAGTAGCAAAAACACTTTAAATGCAGTACAAGCTAGCACACGAGTATGCAGCAATATTAAGGTAAATACAGTTTAAATAAATGCAGATAAGTTAAAAATGACAAAAAAATCAAGTAAGAGCACTTGAACACTTAAAAGCACACAGAACAGCAAATTGAGGTATTAAGGTAGAAGACAGTTATGTAAGAGCAGCTCAAGAAAAGTATTTTTTTTTTTTTTTTTTGTGGAGAGGGAGGGAACAGAGCAGATTAAAATGCTATAGGGAATGTCCTTCCCAAGTACTCTTTCTGTACACAGCAGAGGAGATGGGACTGGTAGGAGTGTCTGAAATCAAAATATGATATCACTGTACACAGTTGAGTGAGCAAATGAGATTGGCCCAGTAGAAGTGTCCAAAAACAGATTTACAGCAGGGGCAGGTAATTCCAAAGCCACCAAGATTAATACCACAACAAGAACACGGAGTGGGGGGGGGACTAACTGCAGCTCGACAGGGAGTACAGTAACTAACTGCAGCTAGACAGGGAGTACAGTATTCAAGTGAAAATTACCTAGAAATATCTAATCTTAAATAAGTGCAGAGAAAAGTATACTTAAATCAGCTTTTGTCAGTTGATTTATGCAGGTGAATCTCAATACCCAACCACTCGGAAGATGAGCAGAATGATTAAAAAATGTGACCAGCACAGATTACAATGCAAGCAGAAACACCCAGGCTAAGTTAACACAGAATTTCAAAAGCAGTCTAAAAACTTTCAATGTATCCAGATGGCTACACTTTTTCACACTTCAGGCAACTAACTGCAGCTAGACAGGGAGTACAGTATTCAAGTGAAACAATTACCTAAAAATATCTAATCTTACTACTCGGGACAACACACTGATCCTATCTAACTAGTCATGTGAAGAAACATACAACCAGTACTAACACTGTAGTCCCTATATTGGCAATGTGCATTCTGTTTAGACACAAGGAAATGGGAGCTAGAACACAAAACCTCTGGCCTGTCAGAATGGCAGCTTTTCTATCTACAAGTTCACATACTGGTGTGTATGAAAAAGAAGACTGAGATACACAGACGCACATGCACATATGGGTAACACTGAGTGTATTTGTGAACTGCATGGCTCATAATCCCCATGCTCATGCCCACATAATGTCTGGATACACATGCTGCCATGCTATTATTTGAAGTGTTCCTTGCACTCAGTTTGCTGGCTGATGCCTAGATGGCAGTGTGTCTACCCCATCAAAGTGTATAATCACTCTTCCAGTCCATATTACACCTACACATAACAGGGTGTGCAAACTGGTCTGGCTGTATATACACCACTCCCCTACATTCACCAGCCTGATAAGCACACACAATACTACTAATAAGCAGGGTACACATCCTGCTATACTATGTTCTCGTGCCATGTCTTTCACCCCTCAAGTGCCTAAATTATGCTTTCACTCACTAAAACATATGCAGACACACAGACACAGTTTGTGACAGTACATTCACAGGCAAGTGCACACACGTGTGTGTGTCTGTATGTATGTATGTATTTGAGCATGTGAATGAGATAGTCTGAAACAAGAACCAACCACCCATATGCATACTGTACACTAGTATTACTAAATACAAGTTGCCCTACCATGTACCCGGGAGATGTTACTTATGCACTAAATCTGCTACAGTAGTAGTGTGCTCACAGACCTCTGCACTGTGCTCCCTTTAACTGATGCACATTCAATTATTAGCTGGTGATCCATTTGTAACAGTGTTCAGTGCACTGTAGGAAAGTCTTGCAAACTGAGCATGCTCGATATGCAGTACATTTCATAAACAGGTGTTTGACTTGCATACTGTCAAATATGTAATCCTGTTCAGGACTCCCATGCATGGATGCAGGATTGTATTGCACACTAAAACAAATCCACTTTGTATCTGGTACAAAGGGACAACCAAGTCTATGTGTCTAGATGCCCATTCTTGGCCACTCTATATCCTACATCTCCAAGTTAATGTTGTGCGTCACCACATAGGTTTACGTGAATAACAAAACTCTGTTGAAGTTAGCTGTGAGCTACTTATGAAGCAAGTGACTTTTTCCCATTTTTTATCCAAAGATTATAATAAAGAAAAGTGGGTAAGCAGTGCAAATATCTCAGAAAAATGCAAACTGCAGCACAGAAAATACTTAAGTGATATAGAAATAAGCCACAAAGTTATATTTTTCATAAGAGGAATATGCTAAAGCTGTACTGTAACTAGGAAGTTGTACTCTTGTTTGCCACTTTCTTTTAACAAAATGTTATACTTTAGCACTTGAAAACGCTAAGATACTTACCCAAAAAACATAGTTTTGGTTAATTAGAATAGAATGCATTCCGCCCACTGCCAACACTTAGAAGTGCCATCATAATCACTGTGGCACAGCACATATTACATCAAATTATTTCTATTTACTAAAATGAAGTTTTCTAATAATGTATATTACTCATCATTTTGCAGAAAATACTTTAGGGTATCATACTAATGGTATCCCAATAGCTTCTGTGCCACTGTACACCTCATAATACTTTCAGGAGGCACCATACTAGAGTTGCGATGGAAGTTTTGCAAAAACATGCATTACGCACAAAGGAGCTATAAGGCAGATAGTAGAGCTGTGTAAAATCTTACCATAACAGTAGATGTCCTTCTCTTCACTGTTGCAATATTCCTAAATATAAGGGATGTCTCATTCCAGGCAGCCCAAAGCTCGGCTAGTGCACATTAGATCAAAAGCTCTTGTTTGCACTGTCCATGACATTTATGCTCCCCAAACAGAATGTAGGGCATAAAAGGGAGGTAAGGACGCAACTACCCAGAACTGACCTGCTTCAGTACAGAACAAGCTTTATAGTACAAAGAAGTCCATGCACAATCAGTATGAAAAAATGCAGAAGGAACAAGAGGGAATTGGAGGGAGCGAGCAAATACTGCAACAGTGAAGAGGACATCTACTGTTATGGCAACATTTTACACAACTCTACTATGTCCTTCTAGATCACTGTTGCAGTATTTCAAAATACAAAGGAGAGTAAAAAAGCTCAAGAAACAGAATGGGAGGTGGAAGGCTGAGAACAGCCCTCAATAAACTCACATAAAATGATTTCAGCAAAACCTGCTCTGGCCCTAGAAACCATATCTAATTTATAATGCTTAGCAAAGGTATGTATTGAAGACCAAGTAGCAGCTTCAAGGATGGAAACGGTGTCCAATCCCTTGAAGAAGGCACGAGAAGAAGCGACTGCCCGAGCAGAATGCAGAAGCAGACAGAGATTTGCCATGAAAAGAATAACAAAAAGAAATGGCCTTAGAAATCGAGGAGGAGATGGCTTGTTAAGAAACAGCCAAACCCAAAGATCTTGGATGAAGGGAAACAAAAAGCTGATCAGACTTATGAATAGTCCTAGTTTTATCCAAATAGTACCTAAGTTGTCTGTGCAAATCTAAGGTATGCAGGACCCTCTCAGTAGCAGACTGAGGAGAAGGGAAAAAGGAAGGGAGCTGTACCGACTAATTTAAGGACAATGCATTCACCGCCTCAGGCATAAAAGAAGGATTAGTATGAAGGAACACCCTGTCCCTGTGAAAAAACAAAAAAGGAGAAATGGCCATAAGGGTCTGGAGCTCAGAAACCCTCTAAGCAGAAGTAACAGCCAGCAACAAAACTGTCTTCCAGGTACAATGCTGCAAAGAAGCAGAGTCTGCAAGCTCAAAAGGAGCCTGAATCAATTTCTCCAAAACAAAATTAAGGTCCCAAGGAGGAGGAATAGGCTTTCTACCTTTAAGAAATTGTTTGACCTTAAAATGAGATGTCAAAGGAGAAGTCAATGGCTGACAAATGGGCCTCCACAGAGGAATAGGCCAAGCCACACTGGAGCGACTCACAAAAATAACAGAAGAACAAAGGGAACAAATGGATCCCAACTGCAAAAGAGTCCTGGTTACAAATATGGCAGCAGACCAAAAATCTCTTCCATTTGGACATATAAGATTTTCTCGTTGAGGGTTTCCTTGCCTCCTGTAAAACCTGGAGCACATCCTCAGAAAAAAGAGGTACTGGAAAGGGATCAAAACCCTATCACCGACAAGGTCAATCACAGTTGCAGAGTGGACAAGTGGGATGGATGAAAGACCCCTTGTCCTGTATGAGGAGATCCAACCAGAGAGAGAACTTGTGATGATTGCCCCTGGCCAGATGCACTAAGAGGGGGAACCAATGCTGTTGCAGTCAAAAGGAAGTCACTAGCAAGATTTCTGGGGAGTCCAGCTGAATCTTCTGCAGGACTCATGGAAGTAGAGGAAGAGAGGTAAAGCATAAAAAAACTCCCCTTCCATGGAAATAATAGGGCATCTGTCTTCCAGGCCAGATGGCATGGCACTCTGGAAAAGAAGAGAGGAAGATTGTCTGTTCAGAGGGAAGGCAAAAAGATCTACCTGAGGAATACCCCACCAATAGAAAATGTGCAGAAACACGTCTATATGAAGCATCCATTTGCGAGCCCGTGTTTTGGACTTCCACAGAGCTTCTGCCACAAGATTGTGTATGAAGGAATGTACAAAGCCTGAAGAGTTAACTGATAACTCGGAGCCACTTCCCAAGCCTGACGTGCCAACCTGCAGAGGAGGCAAGACTTTGTGCCCCCTTGCTTGTTGATATACCATATCATGGTAGTGATGTCTGTGTATACCCTTCAAGGGTCACAGACAGAACACTGGGTGAAAAGCCTGAAGGGCCAGAATCAGACCCCTCATCTCTTTGATGTTGATATGGTCTGACTGTTGATGGGGAGGCCAATGACCCTGAAGTTTCAGGTGGCCCACAGATGTCCCTTACCCCATGTCCAAGGCATCAGTGATAAATTCCCTGGCTGGCATGGCTGTCAGGGGAAGAAGAAACTGAAAGAAGGATGTCAATGATAAAATCTTTGTAGGCAGAAGAGAGGCCAACACAGGCACCGTCTGAATCCTGCAACCCAGATGCACATGATCCTGAGAGGGAGTCAGAACAGACCTTTGGAAGTGGATATTAAACCCCAAATTTTTAAGAGAGATGGTGAACTGCAGATTCTGTAATAATCAACTGGGAGAAGGTGCCTGAAGCAATAGGTCATCTAGATAAGGAATATGAATGCCTTGATGCCAGCAAAAGGCAATCGCAGGAGCTAGGCATTTCGTGAATGCCCTTGGAGCAGTAGAGAGGCCAAAGGCCAAAGCAGATAACTGAAAATGAGGAGAGGAAGATGTAGAGAAACTTCATGAACAGACCGTGAACAGGGATATGAAGGTAAGCATCTTTCAGACTCAAGGACACCAGGAAAGCCTGAGGTAATAAAAGAGGAAAACAGAGTTTGAAGAAGAAGCAGTCGGAAAAAGGGATCTCAAAAAAGGTGTTGAGCTGGGAGAGATCCAAAATAGGTCACTAAGTGCCTTCCTTTTGAGGAACCAGAAAGATCTTGGAATAAAACCCCCCATCCCATCTGGGAAGGGGAGACCGGATGAATGGTCCCTTGGTTTAACAGGGACCCTAGGACCTCTGGGAAATGAGCAAGTCACTCTAGAGGATGTTGAAGAATCCCTAGAAAAGGAGGGAGAGACTTCCATACCATGAAGTAACCCTGATGGATGACAGAAAGCACCCATGAGTCTGAAGTGATGAGATGCCAATGCAGAAGATACAGGGAGTGACAAAGGAACCTGTGCTAAAGCCAGAGGGGCAAATTGTCAAAGAGAAATAGACTTATCAGATATAGCAGGCTTCTGGGCCACAGAAATCTGAGAAGTCTTAGTAATGGGGGCCTGTCTCCCACCCTTCCTGCCCTTAGAGGTCTGGCAGCGTTGCCTGTGAACAAAAGCAGACCTAGAAGGAATAATTCCTCTGGAACTTGGGGTTAGGAGAGAGGCAAATATGTTTAAGGTATTGCAAGGCTTTGCCTATCCCTTGAAGAGACTTAAACAAGTCAGCAGCAGACCCACAAATATGAGTATTACCCAAAACAGCTGTGATGCCCCACCACTGGCCCAGTAATCAAGGAGCCTCAACAATGGCAACAGTGGGGGGACATACATTGGGAGGATGACAAGTACACACAGCATTTCCAGATGCAGCTCTCTGCATCAAGTGCAATTTCCCTTAAGAGAACAGAGACCACAGAGACCACAGTCAGCCTGGGGCTAGTTTCTCCCTCTTTCTCCACATCCCCAATAAGACTCCCCACAGGCACAGCTATAGAGAGTTCTTAAACTAATATCTCAAATATTACTGCTGGGATAGTTTGCAGGATGACATCACTTCTTCTCATCTGACTATCCCAGGTAAAAACCTCCACTGATGCAGCTGGCAGTATTTAGCATCTACCTGTGAAAATACATAGACAAGGCTTTTCTTAGATCTAAGACAGATCCTGGAGGTCATAAAACAATAAAAGACACTTCCAAGACAATACAGTGAACATCTAGTTCTAGACATTGTGTCTGTTACTACAGTGAAACTGAAACATAGCATCCTTTTATTATGTGGCTATAAAGTAATTTAATTTCAGCTATTTTTTCTGAAGTTAACCTCTGGTGTTCCAGTTTCTATTGTTTCTATTGTTAAAATATATACATCTAAACAGTTACAACAGTGCAGGTACATTTCTGTTCAAATCAAGTAGGGTAAACTGTGATTACATCTTTAAACTCAGTACTCTATAAAATACCTTTTCAACACACACTTCTGTACCAGCAGTTTTATACACACATAACGTACAGTTTTAATACAATTGTAACACAAACATGTGAATTATGTTGATATTCACAAATGGCATATAATTATTTACAAAATTCCAGATAGCTGGGCTCGTAGTATCCCATTTCATGACAGCAGCATCCAACAACCTGGCCTTAATATCCTCAGAAAGAGAGATGAAGGCAAGAATAACACCGCATGATGGACCCAAAAGCCGCAGCCCTAGAAGAGGCATCAGCAGCATCATAGCTATACTTAATAAGCCACTTAAGAAGTAGAACCCAAAAAAGATAAGGCAGAGGATCTGCCATCAGAATCAGGGAGGTCAGGAATAACCTGACTAGCCAGAGCCATCAAAGCCAGAGTATACCTGGTTATGTGGGTCTGATAATTAATAGTCCTAATGGCAAAAGTAGAAGGAGGAGTGTAAACCTTCTTACCAATCCTCTCCATTGCCCTGCTATCCTTATCAGAAGGCAAATGTTAAGAAGACTTGTCAGAAGAGACTGACACCGCAGCAGGATCTGCAGAAGGACATTTTAATGAAAAGAGACACTCCTCAAGAACCATACAGACCATATCAGGCTTCTTAGGTGTCAAAGGTTGCGAATCAGGAGACTGGGAAGCAGAAGTAAAAGTATCCAACAAGGCAGCCAACAAAGAAGAAACTGATGAAGGATTCAGAGTATACACTTGAAGCAACTCATAACATCTCCTCTGAATATCCCACACTTAGAATCCCACTTACAGAATTCCATCATCCTAGCAATTGTGTCCCCAAAAGGACAATTCCTCGAAAGGAGACTCAGGGTTAACAGACTCCTCCTCATCATTGGATCCGTAAGCCAAAGTGAAGGCATCTGAGAAGAACAGAACAAAGACCCCTCGTCAGACAGGAAATCTTCATCTGAAGAATCTGGTTCCCTAAACCTTTTAGAAGGGGTTGAAGTCAAAGGAGGAGCAGGGACTAAAACCCCTTGAGGAGGCTTCAGGTCCATTAAGGCAGAGAACAAGCCCCGAGTAAACTCCTGCCATTCCTTTTGAAGGTTCAAAGGATAATCTGGAACATGCTTCAGCTTTTGTCTTTTCTTAGAGGTGACATCAGCTCTAACAAATACCCGAGGTCCCAGCCCATGGCGAGATTCGATAAGGGAAATCGGGGTGTCCTCCCTGACCAATATCTGCAGAATCCCAATAGGACCCTCACAGATAAGCAACTGTGGTTCCCCCTCTACGTCCGCCACATACACCTGCAAAGCCTCAGAGGATGTGCGAAAAGATGAATCCAGGCTGGCCTCCAGCAGGGTCACGGCAGAAGAATCCAGTGTAAACACCAAATGACCTACAGAGCTATCACCTGCTTCTAGAGGGACATCTGGTGGAGGCTGGACAGCTAAAGAATCCGGCCAAGACTTCTTGGCCTTCTTCTTACCTAGCGGGAGTATCTCGGGACTAAACAATTCCATCATTGTAACTATGGGCCAACTGTCTAAGCCTTTAGTTTTCCAGATAAATGGCCAGAGAAGGCAAATGGCTTCTAAATGTCTTAGGCACAAATGCCTTACAGATACTACAAGAGGTATGGTCATGGGAAGCACCCAAACAAAAAAGACAATGTGACAATCCTTATGGGAAATCCACCTCCCACACTAACATTTTCCCTTCTTGCAAGACATGAACTGCTAGGTAGTGATAAAATAGAAGATCAAAAAAGTTAGTGAGAAAAAAATAAATAACCCCAATGGGGCACTTATATGATGTTGCAAAATAGAGTACAGCAACAAAAACTCCAGACCAACTGGCAACAATGGTGTTCAAACTGGCAGCAAAAGAATTCTGAGTAGTTGCTTCCATATGTCCCTTTTATGCCCTACGTTCTGTGTGGGAAGCCTAAATGTGATGTACTGTGCAAACAAGATCTCTTAATCTAATGTTCACTGCCTGAGCATCGGGCTGCCTGGGACAAGACATTCCTTATATTCAGGAATACTGCAAAAGAAGGGCACCTTCAGAGCAGTTAACTTGTATTTTTTGTCATGGTCTACTGAATGTGCTTGGGTTCTCCTCAGAAAATTATTTTTCTGATGCTCTTATGAAATGAAATAAACTATGTGCATTGGTAAAATTGGTGAACACCCGACTGGCAGATTAAACTTGAGACACTTTACCTACACTGCCCATCCTACATGTAGGTGATGCTGTATTTCAAAAATGTTATACTGGGGTCTTCTAGAGGACAGTTTTCTTGTAAAATGCGCAGTGCACCATCATGTAAACAAGATACTATGTAGAAGTTAGGAGGAGCACTGCTGCTTTTCTGTCTGCTATACTGCAGCCATCTCATACAATGCCATCAAAATCACATTTCCAAACAAACCATATGCTACCTTGTGACATTATTCTGACACATTGTCAGTGTCAGTAGCTCCACAAGTAGCACAGCCAGCTTTGGTGCTGCAAGATCAGGAGGTTATGGGTTCTAGTCTCACACCAGCAATTTAGATAATTTTCCAATATTGACACTACAGTACAGCATAAGGGAGGTGCTGCACTCCTGGATGTGCCAAGCTTCAGAAAAGATGTTAATCTGTGGACCCATCTGCTTGATTTGGGAATGTAAAAGATCCGACAGCATTTATGGTAAAAAAACAATGTGGACAGTCCACATTCCTCTGGTAAATTTAACCTAGTCAGTATGAAGAGGAAACTGACCTAGTGCTAACACAGTCAGCAAAGGAAAGATAAAATCAATCACAATGTGTACTGAGCTGCTCTTCTCATTACTTGCAGAGAGTGCTGCATGAATGCACAAAACCTCTTTCCTGATCTATCATCTGCAAGTGCAAAGTTTCTCAGACTGAGACAGTTAGCCTCCATCAAGCCAACCAACACTTTGTTTAATATATTAGCCATTTACTGCTGATCTGAAATTAAATACTTTTTTACTGGCAGTTACAATTATACATTTAGCCTCAAACCATTTAAGAAAATGACAAGTGTAACGATAGGAGGTACTGCCAGCCATACCAGGGAGAAGTACGGCAGTGGATGTATGACTTGTGCCAGCACAGCTACCTGGAATTTTGTAAATAATTGTGCGTCATTAGTATATCAAACTGATCTGTATAAATGCTTGTGCTGAAAATGTATTTGTGAGCTCTGCTTGTGCTAATTGTGTTAAAATGCATCAACAGTGCACCCTGTTGAAATGAAGAGAAATGTGAATGTATTATGGTAACTGAATTAAATGTATATGTTTTAACAGAGGACACTGGCATAGCAATGGTTAACCAGCTGGCTTATTTTAAGAAAAATAAGGGAAATGCAAATGAGCTGTTAAATCACTGAACGGCACCCCACAGTGCTGAATAGGACTGGAGATGGTAGGTCTGGGAGCAGCCATTATCAGTTAGCTTTTGTAAAGACGGGGGAGTGTTGTAAATGTTTCTGGTTCCAGGAACTGCCATAAAAGCTCTAAATGTGTATTGTAGCAAAAGAAGGTATTGTGGGAACCTAGAGGCAAGTGACCAGATGAGGTCATTCTTCAAGTTATTTTGGATATTGTATTTTACAGGGAGTAATCTCAGAGGATGGAGTATTCTGTTTGGGAGCTTGACTAGAAAGACTGCTCATGTATCATCTTGCCCTGCCCAAGCAAGTTATTAAGGAACAGTACATTCTCTTAAATTCAGTCAGAAATATAGTGACTTAGTTTAGAGATTGTTTTTCATTTGTACGAGTCTGTCCTTCAATGTTCTTTTCAATATTACCTGTGATTTGAACCCTGTAGTTTACTGTAAATACATATTCAATATTTTCATGCTCTTATTATTAAAAATATTTAAACTTTTATTGTGGCTGGGTCCTGTAGAGAGTATCTAACCTTTGAGAGTACTTACATTTACATGGCGGCACTGTGTGGGTCACTTCAGAAGGCCTAGCCATCTTGGTGAACTACTATCATTTGTATTACTATTGTATTAATATTACTATTACACAGTATAACTGGACACCCTTTGTTAAGGGCCTTAGAGTAGATGATTGTTGAGTGTCTGGTGGCAGTGAATCTACCTTATAGTCTTGGCGGAAGGGGGCATAGCTAGTAAACCTGTGCCAGACATTCCCAGGTGTGTGTGTGTGTGTGTGTGTGTGTGTGTGTGTGTGTGTGTGTGTGTGTGTGTGTGAAAATGAAATCTTAAACAGTGTGTATGTCAACTACTTGGGGCAGGCAGATGAAGCACTGGGTTTACACACAGGATGCTGGAGGACTTGGCTTGGACACTTGGATAAGGACCTAGCCCTGCAGCTGGGCCAGTAGTCAAGGAGACTTAATCCTTACCACTGACACTGGAGAAGGATGTGCACTTGCAATACAAATGGATACACACAGTATTTCTAGATGCATTACGTACCCTGGGGAAATTTTGCCGTTCTGGTATTTAACCTTTCGTGATTTTCATCTCGCGAAAATGAAGTTCGGTTATATGAGGTTTATAAATAAATCCATATTATATATATATATATATATATATATATATATATTATACACACATATATATACATATACATACATACACTCTACGCAAAAATAAACCAGCACAAGATAATCAAAAGTCAAACTGAAAGAAAAACACTTAGCCAACTTTAATGGCTAACAGGTCAAGTCACCTCACCGGCAAACCAGGTTTTGCCTTAACGTCATCAGTGCATGTGTTAGTGAATGCCCTTCCCCTCCTTTTATATACATTCATTTAAAGCAACAGTTAGCTATATGTCTTAGATTCTTCAACTCCA